>NC_090332.1:1182426-1324926 GCF_035084215.1 Heptranchias perlo
ATCCTCAGTCTGTTAAAACCATTGTACGAACTTCAATTCAAACTCATTCATTCTCCACTCATCTCATTCCTCAGCCTCCCATTCTTCCCCGGTGCCTACAGGTCTTTAAAGCCAGACTTGTCCCTGAGTCACAGTTTCCTGATCTTCTCTCCAACTCTCGTTCCCCTCATTCCTGCTCATCAGTCTGGACCTTGGGCTGTCACCCAGGTTTCTCAATATAAAAATCAATTAGCAATCAGCACACTCCAAATTAATCGTTTATTTTCAGTGATGTTCCAGATTATCTAATCTTTCCCATGAGCGTATTTCTCAATAATGTCTCCGTCATTGGACCATTGCTCAGACAGGAAGGGTGGGGAGAGTTTCCTTCAGCTGATTGTGAAGTTTATTAAAGTCACACATTCGCTCACTCACTAACTCACTTTATTATGATGTGGAGATGCCGGTGATGGACTGGGGTGGACAAATGTAAGGAATCGCACAACACCAGGTTATAGTCCAACAGTTTTATTTGAAATCACAAGCTTTTGGAGCTTTCCTCCTTCCTCACCTGACGACTCACCTGATGAAGGAGCAAAGCTCCGAAAGCTTGTGATTTTCAAATAAAGCTGTTGGACTATAACCTGGTGTTGTACGACTCCCTTCACTTTATTACAGCAGCCACACTCACACTCACTCTCACACACATACTCACACACAGAATCACTCACACACTCACACAATCAAACACTGACACACTCACTCACACAATCACATACTCACTCACTCACACACTCACTCACTTTATTACAGCAGCCACTCACACTCACTCTCACACACTCACACACACACATACTCACACACAGAATCACTCACACAGAATCACACACACAGAATCACACACACACTCACTCACACACTCGCACACTGACACACTCATTCACACAATCACATACTCACTCATTCACTCACTTTATTACAGCAGCCAGATGCTCACACACACTCACACACACAATCACACACACACTCACACACAATCACACACACACTCACACACAATCACACACACACTCTCACACAATCACACACACACATTCACATACAAACTCACTCACACAATCACATACTCACACACTCATTCACCCACTCACACACACAATCACACACTCACACACACAATCACACACACTTACACACAATCACATAATCACACACTCACATTCACACACACTCACACTCACTCATTCATTTACACACACACTCACTCACAATCACACACTCACACACTCACTCACAATCACACACTCACTCACACACACACATTAACACACACACTCACTCACAATCACATACTCACACTCACTCACTCACACACTCACACAATCACTCACTCACACACTCACTCACTCACACACACAATCACACACTCACGCACTGACACACTCACTCACACACAAAGTCACACACTCACACACTCACTCACACACTCACACACACAATCAACTAACATCTAACATCTGGGGACTTGTGCCAAAATTGGGAGAGCTGTCCCACAGACTAGTCAAGCAACAGCCTGACATAGCCATACTCACAGAATCATATCTTTCAGCCAACGTCCCAGACTCTTCCATCACCATCCCTGGGTATGTCCAGTCCCACCGGCAGGACAGACCCACCAGAGGTGGCGGTACAGTGATATACAGTCAGGAGGGAGTGGCCCTGGGAATCCTCAACATTGACTCTGGATCCCATGAAATCTCATGGCATCAGGTCAAACATGGGCAAGGAAACCTCCTGCTGATTACCATCTACCGTCCTCCCTCAGCTGATGAATCAGTCCTCCTCCATGTTGAGCACCACTTGGAGGAAGCACTGAGGGTAGCAAGGGCACAGAATGTACTCTGGGTGGGGGACTTCAATGTCCATCACCAAGAGTGGCTCGGTAGCACCACTACTGACCGAGCTGGCCGAGTCCTGAAGGACATAGCTGCTAGACTGAGCCTGCGGCAGGTGGTGAGCGAACCAACACAAGGGAAAAACTTACTTGACCTCGTCCTCATCAATCTACCTGTCGCAAATGCATCTGTCCATGACAGTATTGGTAGGAGTGACTACCGCACAGTCCTCGTGGAGACGAAGTCCCGTCTTCGCACTGAGGACACCATCCAATGTGTTGTGTGGCACTACCACCGTGCTAAATGGGATAGATTCAGAACAGATCGAGCAGCTCAAAACTGGGCATCCATGAGGCGCTGTGGGCCATCGGCAGCAGCAGAATTGTATTCCAGCACAATCTGTAACCTCATGGCCCGGCATATTCCTCACTCTACCATTACCAACAAGCCAGGGGATCAACCCTGGTTCAATGAGGAGTGTAGAAGAGCATGCCAGGAGCAGCACCAGGCGTACCTAAAAATGAGGTGCCAACCTGGTGAAGCTACAACTCAGGACTACATGCATGCTAAACAGCAGAAGCAACATGCTATAGACAGAGCTAAGCGATTCCACAACCAACGGATCAGATCAAAGCTCTGCAGTCCTGCCACATCCAGTCATGAATGGTGGTGGACAATTAAACAACTAACGGGAGGAGGAGGCTCTGCAAACATCCCCATCCTCAATGATGGCGGAGTCCAGCACGTGAGTGCAAAAGACAAGGCTGAAGCGTTTGCAACCATCTTCAGCCAGATGTGCCGAGTGGATGATCCATCTCGGCCTCCTCCCGATATCCCCACCATCACAGAAGCCAGTCTTCAGTCAATTCAATTCACTCCACGTGATATCAAGAAATGGCTGAGTGCACTGGATACAGCAAAGGCTATGGGCCCTGACAACATCCTGGCTGTAGTGCTGAAGACTTGTGCTCCAGAACTAGCTGCACCTCTAGCCAAGCTGTTCCAGTACAGCTACAACACTGGCATCCACCCGACAATGTGGAAAATTGCCCAGGTATGTCCTGTCCACAAAAAGCAGGACAAATCCAATCCGGCCAATTGCCGCCCCATCAGTCTACTCTCAATCATCAGCAAAGTGATGGCAGGTGTCATCGACAGTGCTATCAAGCGGCACTTACTCACCAATAACCTGCTCACCGATGCTCAGTTTGGGTTCCGCCAGGACCACTCGGCTCCAGACCTCATTACAGCCTTGGTCCAAACATGGACAAAAGAGCTGAATTCCAGAGGTGAGGTGAGAGTGACTGCCCTTGACATCAAGGCAGCATTTGACCGAGTGTGGCACCAAGGAGCCCTAGTAAAATTGAAGTCAATGGGAATCAGGGGGAAAACTCTCCAGTGGCTGGAGTCATACCTAGCATAAAGGAAGATGGTAGTGGTTGTTGGAGGCCAATCATCTCAGCCCCAGGGCATTACTGCAGGAGTGCCTCAGGGCAGTGTCCTAGGCCCAACCATCTTCAGCTGCTTCATCAATGACCTTCCCTCCATCATAAGGTCAGAAATGGGGATGTTCGCTGATGATTGCACAGTGTTCAGTTCCATTCGCAACCCCTCAGATAATGAAGCAGTCCGTGCCCGCATGCAGCAAGACCTGGACAACATCCAGGCTTGGGCTGATAAGTGGCAAGTAATATTTGCACCAGACAAGTGCCAGGCAATGACCATCTCCAACAAGAGAGAGTCTAACCATCTCCCCTTGACATTCAATGGCATTACCATTGCCGAATTCCCCACCATCAACATCCTGGGGGTCACCATTGACCAGAAATTTAACTGGACCAGCCATATAAATACTGTGGCTACAAGACAGGTCAGAGGCTGGGTATTCTGCGGCAAATGACTCATCTCCTGACTCCCCAAAGCCTTTCCACCATCTACAAGGCACATGTCAGGAGTGTGATGGAATACTCTCCACTTGCCTGGATGAGTGCAGCTCCATCAACACTCAAGAAGCTCGACACCATCCAGGACAAAGCAGCCCGCTTGATTGGCACCCCATCCACCACCTGAAACATTCACTCCCTTCACCACCGGCGCACTGTGGCTGCAGTGTGTACCATCCACAGGATGCACTGCAGCAACTCACCAAGGCTTCTTCGACAGCACCTCCCAAACCCGCGACTTCTACCACCTAGAAGGACAAGGGCAGCAAGCACATGGGAACAACACCACCTGCACGTTCCCCTCCAAGTCACACACCATCCCGACTTGGAAATATATCGCCGTTCCTTCATCGTCGCTGGGTCAAAATCCTGGAACTCCCTTCCTAACAGCACTGAGGGAGAACCGTCACCACACGGACTGCAGCGGTTCAAGAAGGCGGCTCACCACCACCTTCTCAAGGGCAATTAGGGATGGGCAATAAATGCCGGCCTTGCCAGCGACACCCACATCCCAGGAATGAATTTTTTAAAATCACAAACACGTGCACTCACTCACTCACACACCCACACACACAATCACACACACACTGACTCACTCACACACACACACACTCACACACACAATCACACCCACACACTCACTCACACAATCATATACTCACACTCGCACACACACTCGCACACACACTCACTCATTGACTCACTCACAGACTCACTCACACACACTCACACTCACACACAATCACTCACAATCACACACAATGACACACTCACATGCAATCACACACTCACACACACTCATTCACTCACACACAATCACACATACAATCAAACACTCACACATTCACTCACTCACTCACACATTCACTCACTCACACATTCACACACACACTCACACACACACAAAGACAATCACACACACAAGCACACACGCACACACACACTCAATCACATCCTCACACACACAATCACTCACTCACTCATTCACATTCTCACACTCACACACACTCACACACACACTCATTCACTCACACACACAATCACACACGCACACACACACTCAATCACATCCTCACACACACACAATCACTCACTCACTCATTCACATTCTCACACTCACACACACTCACACACACTCACACTCATACACACACATTCACATACTCTCACACACACCCATTCACACTCACATGCTCACACTTGCACACACACACCCAGACACAAACACCCAGACACACACATGCGCTCACACTGATACAGATAAACATGGACAAGCACACACATGCAACAAGCACACTTACACAAATACACACACACTTACACAAATACACACACTCACACACAGACACACACATATACTCTTAAGCATACTGTCAATAGTTTTTCCCAGTTCACTCTGTCAAACCTCTTTATAATTTTAAAAACCTTGATTAAATCTCCTCTTAGCCTTTTCTGCTCCAGTGGAAAAAGTCCCAGTATCTCAAGTCTCTGCTCATAATTATAGTTTCCCACCCTGGCATCATCCTGGTGAATTTCCGCTGTACAGTCTCTGTGACTTTAATGTCCTTTCTATAATGGAGCACCCAAAACTGCACACAGAACTCTAACTGTGGCCCAACCAGTGTTTTGTACAAATTTATCATAACCAATATCCGGTCATTATCATATTGCTGTTTGTGGGATCCTGCTGTGCACAAATTAGCTGCCGAGTTTCCTACATTATAACAGTGACTACACTTTGAAAGTATTTCATTGGCTGTGAAATGCTTTGGGATGTCCTGAGGATGTAAAAGGTGCTATAGAAATGCAAGTCTTTCTTTCTCATAAGAAATAGCAGGATTATTTGAGTGTTTCTATACTTCTCGTGGTGAAATATGTGGGCGTTAAATTGGGCTGTTGTTTTGGAGCTACGTGGCCTCCTGGAGATCCAAAATGGCGTCTTGGATGCGTACGCACACTCCTGGCGTGACGTGCCCCGGACACCGTCTTGGTAAAACGTTTAGCGCAGGCGCAGAGAACAAATGCTGGCATCATTTAAAGTAATCAGTGTGCAACGCTGATTTAAAGTGATAGACACCATTTTGGGACTTAACGCTCAACTCAATGCACATTGTTAACCCCGACCATCTGACCGTGTCTTAGAGTGCCTGGAGGACCCCCCACCACCGCTATTTAAAGGGACCATGCAGGATTTACAGATTAGTTGCTGGATTATTGCTTCTGGCTGCTGATGCATTTGTACCTGTTTTTGGAGGTCTCCTACACTTGAATACTAGGACTAGGGGATAAAGCCTAAAAATTAGAGCCAAGAGGTGCAGGAGTGAAGTTAGGAAATGCTCCTACACACAAAGGTTTGCTCTTCTGCAAACGGCAGTTGATGCTAGCTCAATTGTGAATTTTAAATCTGAGATTGATAGATTTCTGTGAACCAAGGGTATTAAGGGATATGGGGCTAAGGCGGGTATATGGAGTTAGGTCACAGGTCCACCATGATCTCACTGAATGGTGGAACAGGCTCGAGGGGCAAAATGCCACGGCCACTTGCTGCCTCCTGATATGCGCCACCTTCTCCTGCAATAAAGCGGGACATGTGTCTGGGTGATGTGCCTGTCATGGTTGAATAGCTGCCAGTGTGTGTGGCCTGTGAGTTGTGGGTGGGCGGCTTGAAACAGTGGTAATGTGTGAGGGTGAGAGGAAGCACCTGGTTGGAAGAGTTTATTGGTATGTGGGTGATGGGGGTGTAGTGTGTGGAGCAGTTTGTAGGAGACGCCACTTGACAGTTGACCTCACTCACCTTGACCACTCCTGTCAAAGCATTGAACTTCTTCCTGCACTGCATCCATGGTCATGATGCTGTGCGCCTGGCATTGACTTCGTCCCCCGCTGCCTCCCACTGCCTTTTGAGCATAAGTCTGGAGGGCCTCTTGCCCCTCCTTCTGTCCACCTCTTGCACCAAGGTCTCTAGTGCATCATCAGAGAACCTTGGTGCATGCACTCTCACAGGTCTGGTACCAACTCAGATCGGCAGATTGGTGAGGTCTGGTGTGCAGATTGGAGGGTGTGGGATTTAGTAGTGCGCAACCTTTATTCAATGTTTTAACAAAACTCATCAGTTTGTAAACATAGGGATGGGACCTACATCTGTGTTCACGTGTGCGATGTCTGATCTCCTTTCAGGCTCCATGCAGACAGCAGACTGTTATTTTTAGCAAATAACAGGTACCAGCTACCTTTAAGAGGTTTTGGCAGCCTGTCAGAGAGACATCCTGCCTTTAAGAGATTGAGGCTCCCCCTGCTGGTGAAACGTGCGAATGTCGTTGGATCCTCATGGTGATGGGGGTTTGGAGACGGACCAATGCCTCGTCCTGCCTGCGATGGAGACGCCGGCGTGGGTTAATCATAGATCCTGATACCGAGCCCGGTTTCGGGCCCTTTGCAATTTAACCCCCCGTGACTGTAAAGTCAATAATTAAAGCATTTAAAAGTGAGAGAGGGAAAAACAACAGTCGTACAGAGTCGTCTGCAAACTGGGAATAAAGTGTCCTTTATTTTGTTTCAGATTTCAATGTAGGTTTAAAAAGGTACAGAAAATACAAGCCCAATCAAACGCAATACAATCAGATAGAATCCTCACAAACGTGTGTTCCCGATTCATTCAAAACAGGGCAGCAACTCAATCAAAGAATTCACCAAGTGGATTTAATGAGAATTTCCACATTTCCTCATTTTTGAGGCTTCATTCAAACCTGAAATGGGGGAGACCTGAATTCCAGGGGTGGGGAGAGGCGATTGAATGGATGGATCTGATCGAATATGTTTTTGCGTATTTGGTACAATTTTTTTCCAAAACGAAAACTTACACAATTGGGTTGGTAATTTTAACCCAACTGGCCAGGCGGGAATCCCACGGGATCGGGTGGGACGCTGGTTTTACACCCGCCCAATATTACCCTCCCAGTTAGACGACGGAGGAGAGGCATTGGAGGAGGATGGTGTGGTCAACCGTGTCAAAGGTTGCAGACAGGTCGAGAAGGATGAGAAGGGAGAGTTTACCATCGTCACACTCACATAGGGTGTCATTTGTGACTTTGATAAGGGCCGTTTCAGTACTGTGGAGGGATTCAATCATGGAGTTGTGGGAAAGTGGGCACGGATTTGGGAGACAACACGTTCAAGGACTTGAGAATAAAGGGAGAGTGGAGATGGGGCGGTAGTTTGCAAGGGTGGGATTTATGAGGGGGGGGTGATGACGACTGATTCAAAAGGGAGGGGGACAGTACCTGAGGAGAGGGAACCGTTAACAATATCAGCTAACATGGGGGCCAGGAAGGGAAGTTGGGTGGTCAGCAGTTTGGTGGGAATAGGGTCAAGACAGCTGGAGGTGGGTCTCATGGTCAAGATGAGCTTGGAGAGGAAATGAGGGGAGAGAGGAGAGAAACTAGAGAAAGAGGTGGGTTCAGAGCCAGAGGGAAATTCGGTTTGGTGGGCTCGGGGAAGGGAGGGAAGTGGGAGAGGGAGCTGAACGGACTGAATCTTAGTGACAAAGAAGTTCATGAGCTCCTCGCACTTGTTGTTGGAGGTGAGGGTGGAGGGGTCAGGGGAGAGGGGTTAAAGGTGAGGGTGGAGGGGGCAGGGGAGAGGGGTTAAAGGTGAGGGTGGAGGGGGCAGGGGAGAGGGGTTAAAGGTGAGAGTGGAGGGGGCAGGGGAGAGGGGTTAAAGGTGAGGGTGGAGGGGGCAGGGGAGAGGGGTTAAAGGTGAGAGTGGAGGGGGCAGGGGAGAGGGGTTAAAGTAGACGGCTGGTAGTGAAGTACAGGAGCAGGGGTTAGTAGGTGGTTTATTCTTCAGGTGTGAGTGCACTCAGTGGGGGAGGGTGAAGGAGGGTGGGATGTCTGTCCAGTGTGGCTGGCATCTCAGCCAATCCTGATCCAGTTCTCACCTGGTGCCCACATCAACACTTTCCTCCAGAAGTCATCAAATAGCCACCAGAAACTGGCCAACTTTTGCCCCTCTCTCACCCAGAGACATTATGGCCTCCTCACCAGAGATTAGCCAACTCAACATGAAGCTGCGTTTGGGGCTCGTTCTGGTCTCTGGCTTAACCCACTGAGCCAGGAGATATGGGACAGCCATGGGGGGTGAGTCACCCATTAGGGGCGTGAATCAACTATCGGGAGGGTCAATAACCAGAGGACACAGATTTAAGATAATTGTCAAAAGAACCAGAGGGGACATGAGGAGAAATAAAAATTACTCAGCGAGTTGATCTGATCTGGAATGCGCTGCCTGAAAGGGTGGTGGAAGCAGATTCAATAATAACTTTCAAAAGGGAATTGGATAAATACTTGAAAAGGTGAAATTTGCAGGGCTATGGGGAAAGAGCAGGGGAGTGGGACTAATTGGATAACTCTTTCAAAGAGCCGGCACAGGCACGATGGGCCGAATGGCCTCCTTCTGTGCTGTGAGCCAATCATGATTTCAGGCACTAGCACAGCTGAGAATGTTTGATATCGGGATTTCCATTCACATCCTGGGGTGCAGCAGATCAGTGAGGTTCCCAATGGCTTCACTTCCCTGCTGAATATTCTTGTCAAACTTCTCCTTATTCACAGCGGCCCTGCGAAGTATTTCCGCTCTTGCTTGGTGACATTTATCCTGGAGCTTCTTAAACTCGCGGTCAGACCCCTGCCCGCCCAGCAACGAGCTCAGGTTCTCCAGCTGACGTACAAGATATTTGTCGTAAATCTCCACGTAGGTTTCTGACATGGCGCCGATGAGGGTCATGATGCTGACTCCCTGGGACACTTGGAGGTCCATCACCTGACTGCTGACTAACGCACCTGGAGAGCCCTGTGTGACTCCTTCACTCACAGGACCAAGCCTCTCAAACGTCTTCAGGCAATCTTCTGTTAATCTGGGTATCACTTGGATGAAGTTGATCATCTCTGACCAGTTGGATTTGATGCTAACCAGGGCCCTCAGCCCATTAGCCATCAGCTCTACAGTTGTGCTGACATCCTCCTCTTTCGACTGATTGTCCTTTATCCCTCTCAACAACGTCTCACTCTCTTCACCCAATTCATTCATCTTTTGGAAACATTCTTGATAATCATTTCTCGACTCCTCCAACTTGGTTTGGATTTCCTCGATCTTCAGGGAGGCTTGCTCTCTAACCTTCTGGAGGAAACTGTTGACTTCAGAGTTTGAGGCAGAGGATTTTTTGCTGTTCAGCTCAGACACCAGGTGCATGAGAAACATTAACGCTTTCCCCAGCTCCACTGCGAGGACCACTGGGCTGGTCACACTGCTCAAAAAATCAACAATCTTCGGGAGAAGCTCGATCATCTGTTTCAGCCCTTCCGAACAGAGCTGATCAATGAAAGCTCTTGCCTTTACATCATCACATTCATTTCCTAGTTTCTCACGTCTTTGGGAAACCCTGATCCATTTCTCCATTAAATCTCTCTTCTCTTTCTCTACCAACTCGTTCTTTTCTTTTCTTTCCTCCAAGACTTTCTGTACTTCCTTCAGCTTATCCTGGTTGTCACTCTGGGAAACTGCACAGACCTCCAGCAACTCACTGAGTAACTCACTGAGAAAGGAGAGCTCCTTTTCCACAGATTCAGCACATCCCATGCATTGAGCTGCACAAAGCTGAATGCTCTTCAGCTGTTTGGGAAGGTCTTTGTTTAGAGATGACCCTTTACCCACATTCCTCACATGGACAGTAAGGTCTTCACAATACATCTGGATTTTGTTCAGATTATCGCGGGTCTCTTGAAATGAGTTTACACTTTGGTTGCAAACCTGCATCAGACTCTTCTGGAATGACTCTGGATGGTCAAACCTGGATTTCTTGTGTTGGTTTAGTTGAAGGTCCTTTATCCCTGCAGCGAGACGCACCAGCTCACCTAAAATAGCCACAGACGTGGGTGCTGGTACCAGGAACTTCTCCCACTTGACCTGGGACTGGACCATCAGCTCAAAGCACCCGGCCACCTGCTGCGTGCAGAGGGGCTCGGTCAGGAGCTCGGTAACCTGGCATTGATTATCCGACATGCTGATATTTCCTGCAATGAGAATTAGCACAACTGAAATGACTCAAACATTAACAATTATTCTGTTATTGTAGAGAGAGGGTTCACATTAGATCAGACCAGTGGTCAGCCTTACACAACTCAAGGACCAGGTCTCAGCCCTGCTGCACAAATTGAAAGGATAAAGGATATAGGAGTGCAACAGAGAGAGTGTTATAACTGAGAGTCTTATACTGAGGGTGGGCTATGTGACAGTGAGTACAAGCCCTGGGATATTTCCCTTGTGAACACTTTCACAGTCCCTGAGCTCAGCCAGGAAACGTTGAGTTCTCGACGGTTTGATAATCTGTTCTGGGTCCCGCCCATCGCCCACCCAACACCTGAGGGAGCTCCTGTGTTGATTGATCCGTTCCCATGGACCTGACCCTTTGTTCACCGGCCTCCGGTCACAGCTCACTGCCCCTTCGGGACCTCGCTCTAAATCAGAGCAGGAGCCTCATGATTCTGGCCCTGAGTGCAATCAGCAGTATAACTCCAGTCTGCCTTCTGACTCACAGCCAAGGTCATTAATGGAGTTTTGACCTTGGACCTGTGAACTCGCAGCATATAGGGTGCACGTGGGGGGCATATGGAGGATATATTGAGGGTGCATATGGGGGACGTATGGAGGGGATACATGGGGACATAGAGGGGGAATATGCGGGACATATGGAGGGGAAAAATAGAGGGGACATGTGCAAGGGTGTATGTGAGGCATATGGGGGACACATGGAGAGTGATTATGGGGGACATATGGAGGGCATTTGAGGGGTTATATGGGGAGGCATTTGGTGTGGGCATAAGGAGGGTGATAAGGGGACATGTGGGGGGCATGTGGGGGCATATCATAGTATCACAGTAGGTACAGCACAGGAGGAGGCCATTCGGCCCATCATGCCTGTGCCGGCTCTTTGAAAGAGCTATCCAATTAGTCCCACTCCCCTGCTCTTTCTCCATAGCCCAGCAAATTTTTCCCCTTCAAGTATTTATCCAATTCCCTTTTGAAAGTTATTATTGAATCTGCTTCCACCGCCCTTTCAGGCAGTACATTCCAGATCATTACAACACTCTGCATAAAAAAATGTTTCCTCATGTTGCCTCGGGTTCTTTTGCCGATCACCTTAAATCTGTGTCCTCTGGTTACCCACCCTTCTGCCACTGGAAACAGTTTCTCCTTATTTACTCTGTCAAAACCCTTCATGATTTTGAGCACCTCTATCAAATCTCCCCTTAACCTTCTCTGTTCCAAGGAGAACAATCCCAGCTTCTCCAGTCTCTCCACATAACTGAAGTCCCTCATCCCTGGTACCATTCTAGTAAATCTCCTCTGCACCCTCTCCAAGGCCCTGACATCCTTCCTAAAGTGCGGTGCCCAGAATTGAACACAATTCTCCAGCTGAGGCCTAACCAGTGATTTATAAAGGTTTAGCATAACTTCCTTATTTTTGTACTCTGTGCCTCTATTAATAAAGCCCAGGATCCCATTTGCTTTTTTAACAGCCTTGTCAACTTGTCCTGTCACCTTTAAAGATTTGTGTACATTCACCCCCAGGTCTCTCTGTTCCTGCACCCCCTTTAAAATTGTACCATTTAGTTTATTTTGCCTCTCCTCATTCTTCCTACCAAAATGCATCACTTCACACTTCTCTGCGTTAGAATTTATCTGCCATGTGTCTGCCCATTTCACCAGTCTGTCTCTGTCCTCCTGAAGTCTGTTACTATCCTCCACACTGTTTACTACATTTCCGAGTTTCGTGTCATCCGCAAACTTTGAAATTATATCCTCTATACCCAAGTCCAGGTCATTAATATATATCAAAAAGAGCAGTGGTCCTAATACTGACCCCCTGGGGAACACCACTGTAAACTTCCCTCCAGTCTGAAAAACAACCGTTCACCACTACTCTCTGCTTTCTGCTTTCTGTCTTTGGCCTGGAATATGGGGGAGAACGGTGAGGGCTGCTCTGTTCCTCTCTCAGGATTCCAGCTGTATTTCACACTGTGTCACATTACCCCAGTGTTACTGACTGTTAGATGTTAGACACTGGGATATTTCCCTTGTGAACAAAGGCACAGCCCTTGAGCTCAGTATGATCAGATTTCAGTCCAATTCATTAAATCAGGCCATGAACTCTCTCCAGATCTGTAAAGATACTCACCGAGTTTTCCGGTTTTCAGCTTGTGCTCAAATCCTGACGATGAACTGGAGACTTTCACCCGTACTGAGTAGCTGGGACCTGAGGAGGCTTTGAACTGGGATCCTGCTGTGCAGACAGAGAGCTCGGTCTGTGTTCAGGTAAGTGTCGATTGGAGAGGTGGTTTGTAGGTGGGACCAGTAAACAGCACGTAGCTGTTTCAAAGACTCCCCAGAACCTGTCACTTGTTTGAATCGCTGCACCTTTACCTGTAATATGATTCCAGGAAACTTGCTGGGGCTGCCTGTTAATTATTCTCTTCAGATATTGGACCTGAGCCAGGAAACGTTGAGTTCTCGACGGTTTGATAATCTGTTCTGGGTCCCGCCCATCGCCCACCCAACACCTGAGGGAGCTCCTGTGTTGATTGATCCGTTCCCATGGACCTGACCCTTTGTTCACCGGCCTCCGGTCACAGCTCACTGCCCCTTCGGGACCTCGCTCTAAATCAGAGCAGGAGCCTCATGATTCTCGCCCTGAGTACAATCAGCAGTATAACTCCAGTCTGCCTTCTGACTCACAGCCAAGGTCATTAATGGAGCCTTGTCCTTGGACCTGTGAACTCGCAGCATATAGGGTGCACGTGGGGGGCATATGGAGGGGTGATATGGTGGGCATATGGAGGGGCATTTGGAGGGAGTTATGGGGGGCATATGGAGGGGTGATATGGTGGGCATATGGAGGGGCATTTGGAGGGAGTTATGGGGGGCATATGGAGGGGTGATATGGTGGGCATATGGAGGGGCATTTGGAGGGAGTTATGGGGGGCATATGGGGGGGGTGATATGGTGGGCATATGGAGGGGCATTTGGAGGGAGTTATGGGGGGCATATGGAGGGGTGATATGGTGGGCATATGGAGGGGCATTTGGAGGGAGTTATGGGGGGCATATGGAGGGGTGATATGGTGGGCATATGGAGGGGCATTTGGAGGGAGTTATGGGGGGTATATGGGGGGGTGCATGAGCAACATATGGAGGAGGCGTATATGGGGGACATATGGAGTGGGCATATGCGGACACATGGGGGACATATGGGGGTGACATATGGAGGGGCATATAGAGGGGTCATATGGGGGACATATAGGGGACATAAGGAGGGGGCATTTGGGGGAGAACGGTGAGGGCTGCTCTGTTCCTCTCTCAGGATTCCAGCCGTATTTTCACACTGTGTCACATTACCCCAGTGTTACTGACTGTTAGACATTGGACAGTTTTCACTGGAGCTGAACTTAAACAAGGGCCTTGAAGCTCCAATTGGAAAATACCTGGCGATACCCAGCCCTATTTTTCCTGACAGTACATCTTGCACTATCTGCCCCCCACCTCACCCACAACCCCTTTGTCATTCAGACATCTTCTCTGAGTCAGTGAACTCTGCTGGTGATGGAGCTACAAGAGGAAGAAAGTCCACGTCTCTAATCCAGGTCTGGGCTGTGTTGGTTGGTCTCAGTCTGAGGACTACAGTTACCTCAGCGTGAGGGAGGGGAGACTGAGATCTGTGGTGGAAGTGTCAGTGTACGGAGGTGGGTTGAGGATGGTGACAATTCTTCGCTTCCTCTGCTGACGCTCACTGTCTTACAACGGAAAAGAACTTGCATTTATGCCACACACAGAACACTAAAAGCACTTCACAGCCAATTAAGTGTAAGAACATAAGACCATAAGAAATAGGAGCAGGAGTGGGCCATTTGGCCCCTCGAGCCTGCTCTGCCGTTCAATCAGATGATCTTTGACCTCAACTCCACTTTCCCGCCCGATCCCCATATCCCTTGATTCCCCTAGAGTCCAAAAATCTATCGATCTCAGCCTTGAATGTACTCAACGACTGAGCATCCACAGCCCTCTGGGGTAGAGAATTCCAAAGATTCACAACCCTCTGAGTGAAGAAATTCCTCCTCATCTCAAGTATTTTGCAGTGCAGCTACTGTTGTTATAAAGGCAAATTCACAAGGTGCCACAAACAGGAAAGATCTGTTGCCTGTTTTGGTGATGTTGGTTGAGGGAGCAATGTTATCCAGGACATTGGGAGAATTTCCTGCTCTTCTCCCAGTAATGTCACGGGGACGGAATTGTAAGGAAAGGCTTAATTTGGCTGTCTTGAGGTCTTTTTATATTGTAGTAATATTAAGTTTTAGCCTTTGCCTCTTAAGTGATTCTCTGTTTGACGAATGAAAGTGTAATCATAAGACAGGCTTGCTTTGTTTTACTAATATTGATGCAGTAAAAAGCAATGGTCAGTTTTCGACAGTAAAAGCTAATTAAAAGAAATTCCAGGCTGAGATAGTCAGAGAGCTTTAGTTTAGAACAAGTTATCACACAGACACAGGACAGGAAGGAAGATGAGGGCTTGCCTGGGAAAGATCGAGAGTGTAACCAAGCAGAGGAGTTGTAAAAAAGAACTCATTTACTAAACTTATTGATTAGGAACTAGGGAGGAAGCTGATGCTATTTGGTAATGCAGAAACATGTAGTTTGTGGGAAGAGTAGGTGGGGGTTAGAACGGATACTCAGAAATTTGAAGGCCAAACAAGTTCATCGAGCTGGGAACTGCAATGTGATTTGATTTTCCTGGCTAAAACTCACAAGGTCGTGTTGTAAGTGTTGTCAGTAATAGTTGTTACTGTATGCTTTATAATTCTGTAAAGGTCTACATTCAATGCTGTGAACCCTATTATTTTGAGGAGTAACTTATAAGAACACCCATCCTCCAACAGGGCCTCGGTTTAACGTCTCATCCAAAAGACAGCACCATCGACAATGCAGCACTCCCTCAGTGTCAGCCTGGATTTTGCTCAAATCTCTGGAACCCACAACCTTCTGACTCACACTGAGCCAACCTGGGCCCAGTTGACTTGTGCAATAAGCAGCTGGAGAAGTAACTAGTGTCTGTAGAACTGTGCTCCAGTGAGAGGTCAGTGTGTTCAGGAGATGAGGGGGAGGAATTGGGGGAAGAGAGGAGAAAGGAGAAAAGGGATTGGAGACGCAATCTTAGTGAACAAATTCACAGTCCATGAGTGGATTTGTGACAGAAAAATATTGTTTAGAAGGTCAAAACTACTTTAACACTTAGTCAAAAGAATTAATAAAATAAGGGGCATTGGACACCTCTCAACTACAAAATGGAGGTAAGAATTGGGGTTTAATGTGAAACATTTGCAGATATATCCTTGTGTACATGAGATAGGACGAGGAAACTCTACTTTTCATTTTAAATGAGATGGACAAACTGAAATTCTGTCTTCCAGGATTGTGTTACACAGTGAAGTGTGACCATCGTGAGAATATAATCATCTTCCAGGATTGTGTCACACAGTGAAGTGTGACCATCGTGAGAATATAATCATCTTCCAGGATTGTGTCACACAGTGAAGCATAACCATCGTGAGAATATAATCATCTTCCAGGATTGTGTTACACAGTGAAGTGTGACCATCGTGAGAATATAATCATCTTCCAGGATTGTGTCACACAGTGAAGTGTGACCATCGTGAGAATATAATCAATCAACTAATGGTTTCTGTTTGTTTCATCAGATTTTCAATCCCTAGGGATAGAAGTTTCTGAATGTTGGAACTCTCCACTTATTTAGTTCTCCAGTGTAGCTGTAATACTCTGCTGCTACAGGCAACAATGTTAGAAATTGGAGAGCCAATGTACCTGCACTAACATTGTTTGAAAATTGGCCCCATACATAAAAAATAATCAGAGGAGCTGAGACCCATTTAGGCTGAATTTTATTTGACAGAATTCATATACATTTGATTGAGAAAACATATCTACGATTTTAATTGTATCATGATCTTTGTACGAGTTTTATTTTATATTAAATTGATTGCAGCAGATTTATAAATTAACAGGATATATTATACCACCATTAAGTGCATAAAGAGTTAAAAAAAAGAGCAAAAGGGAGTTTGGAGAATTACAACGTTAGTTACAGGGTGATGTCTGGTTTTAAACCAAGTTGGACTTTTCAAATCTCTGCTTTAAATGTATTTGCTTTCAGTGAGTGGGAAACAGCTGTTGTGCTGACTGACTCTCCTCCCAAACTTCACGTTCCATTCAGCCAAGACGGTAATTAACCCCTTACTTCTATTCTCCAAAGTCGTTAAGAATTTGAGATCAGATCTTCAGCTTTACTTGAATATTTACCAATTAAAGTGTTGATAAATTGCAGTGTGGAATGCTTAAGTTTCAGGAGCCAAGTTGAGGGCCTCAAGTATTGTTTTAGACTGACAATTTGCTTGTTTCTACAGACATCAGAAGAATATCATCAAATGTCACAGAATGGTAACAAGGCAGAGTGAAGCTCAGTCACTCAATGGACCTGTTTTAATCCATTCAATGTCCTTTCTCAGCTTCTGACACAAATTGTTCGAAGGGAGGACCCTGTCATGACGGTTTGCTCCGAAGGAAACTGCAGGCATTGCTGCCTCTGCTGTCATCAACTCAACCAGGACATCGCTTGTATGAAACATATCAAACCCGGGACATACAGTCATACGGGTTCTGCAAGAACATGACCCACACACTGAGAAAGGGGGACAGCTGATGACAACCTGGATTTTTTTTAAAGAGATCCAAGAGGTTTAAATAAATGAAGCAAATGTATCAATAGGTCCCTCACAATTTGATCCCAATGTTTAATCTATGTTTTAAGGGGCAATGGATTTCAGTTTATTGAACAGTAAGATTCCTCCAGGGCACATGAATGAGATGGAAAGATTGTATCATGGGGAGATGGAACTTCATTTGACACTAGGAAGATACTGAGTGTATGAGGTATAAATAGGAAAACTGCACCACCATCTGGGCTCTAAAACTAGCGCCCTAGGTGATAATGAGTGATAATGGGCGATAATGGGTGATAATGGGTCGAAATGGGTAATAATGGGTGATAATAGGTCAAAATGGGTGATAATGGGTGATAATGGGTGATAATGGGTGATAATGGGCGATGATGGGTGATAATGGGTGATAATGGGTGATAATAGGTCAAAATGGGTGATAATGGGCGATGATGGGTGATAATGGGCAATGATGGGTGATAATGAGTGATAATGGGTGATAATGGGTGATAATGGGTCGAAATGGGTAATAATGGGTGATAATAGGTCAAAATGGGTGATAATGGGCGATGATGGGTGATAATGGGTGATAATGGGTGATAATGGGTAATAATGGGTGATAATGGGTGATAATGGGTAATAATGGGTGATAATGGGCGATGATGGGTGATAATGGGCGATAATGGGTGATAATGGGTAATAATGGGTGATAATGGGCGATAATGGGTGATAATGGGCGATGATGGGTGATAATGGGTGATAATGGGTGATAATGGGCGATAATGGGTGATAATGGGTGATAATGGGCGATGATGGGTGATAATGGGTGATAATGGGTGATAATGGGCGATGATGGGTGATAATGGGCGATAATGGGTGATAATGGGTGATAATGGGCGATGATGGGTGATAATGGGTGATAATGGGCGATAATGGGTGATAATGGGCGATAATGGGTGATAATGGGTGATAATGGGTCGAAATGGGTAATAATGGGTGATAATAGGTCAAAATGGGTGATAATGGGCGATGATGGGTGATAATGGGTGATAATGGGTAATAATGGGTGATAATGGGTGATAATGGGTAATAATGGGTGATAATGGGCGATGATGGGTGATAATGGGCGATAATGGGTGATAATGGGTAATAATGGGTGATAATGGGCGATAATGGGTGATAATGGGCGATGATGGGTGATAATGGGTGATAATGGGTGATAATGGGCGATAATGGGTGATAATGGGTGATAATGGGCGCTGATGGGTGATAATGGGTGATAATGGGTGATAATGGGCGATGATGGGTGATAATGGGCGATAATGGGTGATAATGGGTGATAATGGGCGATGATGGGTGATAATGGGTGATAATGGGCGATAATGGGTGATAATGGGCGATAATGGGTGATAATGGGTGATAATGGGTGATAATGGGCGATGATGGGTGATAATGGGTGATAATGGGCGATAATGGGTGATAATGGGCGATAATGGGTGATAATAGGTCAAAATGGGTGATAATGGGTGATAATGGGCGATGATGGGTGATAATGGGAGATAATGGGTGATAATGGGCGATAATGGGTGATAATAGGTCAAAATGGGTGATAATGGGTGATAATGGGTGATAATGGGTGATAATGGGCGATAATGGGTTATAATGGGTGATAATGGGCGATAATGGGTGATAATGGGTGATAATGGGTGATAATGGGTGATAATGGGCGATGATGGGTGATAATGGGTGATAATGGGTGATAATGGGCGATGATGGGTGATAATGGGTGATAATGGGTGATAATGGGCGATAATGGGTGATAATGCGTGATAATGGGCGATGATGGGTGATAATGGGTGATAATGGGTGATAATGGGTAATAATGGGTGATAATGGGCGATAATGGGTGATAATGGGTAATAATGGGTGATAATGGGCGATGATGGGTGATAATGGGCGATAATGAGTGATAATGGGTAATAATGGGTGATAATCGGCGATAATGGGTGATAATGGGTGATAATGGGCGATGATGGGTGATAATGGGTGATAATGGGTGATAATGAGTGATAATGGGCGATAATGGGTGATAATGGGTCGAAATGGGTAATAATGGGTGATAATAGGTCAAAATGGGTGATAATGGGCGATGATGGGTGATAATGGGTGATAATGGGCGATAATGGGTGATAATGGGTGATAATGGGTGATAATGGGTAATAATGGGTGATAATGGGCGATGATGGGTGATAATGGGCGATAATGGGTGATAATGGGTAATAATGGGTGATAATGGGCGATAATGGGTGATAATGGGTGATAATGGGCGATGATGGGTGATAATGGGTGATAATGGGTGATAATGGGTGATAATGGGCGATAATGGGTGATAATGGGCGATAATGGGTGATAATAGGTCAAAATGGGTGATAATGGGTGATAATGGGTGATAATGGGCGATGATGGGCGATAATGGGTGATAATGGGTGATAATGGGTGATAATGGGCGATGATGGGCGATGATGGGTGATAATGGGTGATAATGGGCGATGATGGGTGATAATGGGTAATAATGGGTGATAATGGGCAATGATGGGTGATAATGGGCGATAATGGGTGATAATGGGTAATAATGGGTGATAATGGGTGATAATGGGTGATAATGGGCGATGATGGGTGATAATGGGTGATAATGGGTAAAAATGGGTGATAATGGGCGATAATGGGTGATAATGGGTGATAATGGGTGATAATGGGCGATGATGGGTGATAATGGGCGATAATGGGTGATAATGGGTGATAATGGGCGATGATGGGTGATAATGGGCGATGATGGGTGATAATGGGCGATGATGGGTGATAATGGGTGATAATGGGCGATAATGGGCGATAATGGGTGATAATGGGCGATAATGGGTGATAATGGGTGATAATGGGTGATAATGGGTGATAATGGGCGATGCTGGGCGATGATGGGTGATAATGGGTGATAATGGGTGATAATGGGCGATGATGGGCGATGATGGGCGATGATGGGTGATAATGGGTGATAATGGGTGATAATGGGTGATAATGGGTCGAAATGGGTAATAATGGGTGATAATAGGTCAAAATGGGTGATAATGGGCGATGATGGGTGATAATGGGTGATAATGGGCGATAATGGGTGATAATGGGTGATAATGGGTAATAATGGGTGATAATGGGCGATGATGGGTGATAATGGGCGATAATGGGTGATAATGGGTAATAATGGGTGATAATGGGCGATAATGGGTGATAATGGGTGATAATGGGCGATGATGGGTGATAATGGGTGATAATGGGTGATAATGGGTGATGATGGGTGATAATGGGTGATAATGGGTGATAATGGGTAATAATGGGTGATAATGGGCGATAATGGGTGATAATGGGCGATAATGGGTGATAATAGGTCAAAATGGGTGATAATGGGTGATAATGGGCGATAATGGGTGATAATGGGTGATAATGGGTGATAATGGGCGATGATGGGCGATGATGGGTGATAATGGGTGATAATGGGCGATGATGGGTGATAATGGGTAATAATGGGTGATAATGGGCAATGATGGGTGATAATGGGCGATAATGGGTGATAATGGGTAATAATGGGTGATAATGGGTGATAATGGGTGATAATGGGCGATGATGGGTCATAATGGGTGATGATGGGTAAAAATGGGTGATAATGGGCGATAATGGGTGATAATGGGTGATAATGGGCGATGATGGGTGATAATGGGCGATAATGGGTGATAATGGGTGATAATGGGTGATAATGGGTGATAATGGGCGATGATGGGTGATAATGGGCGATGATGGGTGATAATGGGCGATGATGGGTGATAATGGGTGATAATGGGCGATAATGGGCGATAATGGGTGATAATGGGCGATAATGGGTGATAATGGGTGATAATGGGTGATAATGGGTGATAATGGGCGATGCTGGGCGATGATGGGTGATAATGGGTGATAATGGGTGATAATGGGCGATGATGGGCGATGATGGGCGATGATGGGTGATAATGGGTGATAATGGGCGATAATGGGTGATAATGGGTAATAATGGGTGATAATGGGCGATAATGGGCGATAATGGGTGATAATGGGCGATAATGGGCGATAATGGGCGATAATGGGCGATGATGGGTGATAATGGGTGATAATGGGTGATAATGGGTAAAAATGGGTGATAATGGGCGATAATGGGTGATAATGGGTGATAATGGGTGATAATGGGCGATAACGGGTGATAATGGGCGATAATGGGTGATAATGGGCGATGATGGGCGATAATGGGTAATAATGGGTGATAATGGGCGATAATGGGTGATAATGGGTGATAATGGGCGATGATGGGTGATAATGGATGATAATGGGTAATAATGGGTGATAATGGGCGATAATGGGTGATAATGGGCGATGATGGGTGATAATGGGTAATAATGGGTGATAATGGGCGATGATGGGTGATAATGGGCGATAATGGGTGATAATGGGTAATAATGGGTGATAATGGGCGATAATGGGTGATAATGGGTAATAATGGGTGATAATGGGCGATAATGGGTGATAATGGGTGATAATGGGCGATGATGGGTGATAATGGGTGATAATGGGTGATAATGGGTGATAATGGGTAAAAATGGGTGATAATGGGCGATAATGGGTGATAATGGGTGATAATGGGTGATAATGGGCGATAATGGGTGATAATAGGTCAAAATGGGTGAAAATGGGTGATAATGGGTGATAATGGGTGATAATGGGCGATGATGGGTGATAATGGGCGATGATGGGTGATAATGGGCGATGATGGGTGATAATGGGTGATAATGGGCGATAATGGGTGATAATGGGTCATAATGGGCGATGATGGGTGATAATGGGCGATAATGGGTGATAATGGGTAATAATGGGTGATAATGGGCGATAATGGGTGATAATGGGTGATAATGGGCGATGATGGGTGATAATGGGCGATAATGGGTGATAATAGGTCAAAATGGGTGAAAATGGGTGATAATGGGTGATAATGGGTGATAATGGGCGATGATGGGTGATAATGGGCGATGATGGGTGATAATGGGCGATGATGGGTGATAATGGGTGATAATGGGCGATAATGGGTGATAATGGGTCATAATGGGCGATGATGGGTGATAATGGGCGATAATGGGTGATAATGGGTAATAATGGGTGATAATGGGCGATAATGGGTGATAATGGGTGATAATGGGCGATGATGGGTGATAATGGGTGATAATGGGTGATAATGGGCGATGATGGGTGATAATGGGTAATAATGGGTGATAATGGGCGATGATGGGTGATAATGGGTGATAATGGGTAATAATGGGTGATAATGGGCGATAATGGGTGATAATGGGTGATAATGGGCGATGATGGGCGATGATGGGTGATAATGGGTAATAATGGGTGATAATGGGCGATAATGGGCGATAATGGATGATAATGGGTGATAATGGGCGATAATGGGCGATAATGGGTAATAATGGGTGATAATGGGCGATAATGGGTGATAATGGGTGATAATGGGCGATGATGGGTGATAATGGGCGATGATGGGTAATAATGGGCGATACTGGGCGATGATGGGTGATAATGGGTAACAATGGGTGATAATGGGTGATAATGGGTGATAATGGGCGATGATGGGTGATAATGGGTGATAATGGGCGATAATGGGTGATAATAGGTGATAATGGGCGATGATGGGCGATGATGGGTGATAATGGGCGATAATGGGTGATAATGGGTGATGATGGGTGATAATGGGTGATAATGGGCGATGATGGGTGATAATGGGTA
Source organism: Heptranchias perlo (assembly GCF_035084215.1). Lineage (NCBI taxonomy): Eukaryota > Metazoa > Chordata > Chondrichthyes > Hexanchiformes > Hexanchidae > Heptranchias > Heptranchias perlo. Next base: position 1,205,940 of record NC_090332.1, read on the forward strand.
ATAATGGGTGATAATGGGCGATGATGGGCGATAATGGGTGATAATGGGTGATAATGGGCGATGATGGTTGATAATGGGTGATAATGGGTGATAATGGGCGATAATGGGTGATAATGGGTCGAAATGGGTAATAATGGGTGATAATAGGTCAAAATGGGTGATAATGGGCGATGATGGGTGATAATGGGTGATAATGGGCGATAATGGGTGATAATGGGTGATAATGGGTGATAATGGGTGATAATGGGTAATAATGGGTGATAATGGGCGATGATGGGTGATAATGGGCGATAATGGGTGATAATGGGTAATAATGGGTGATAATGGGCGATAATGGGTGATAATGGGTGATAAAGGGTGATAATGGGTGATAATAGGTCAAAATGGGTGATAATGGGCGATGATGGGTGATAATGGGTGATAATGGGTGATAATGAGTGATAATGGGCGATAATGGGTAATAATGGGTGATAATAGGTCAAAATGGGTGATAATGGGCGATGATGGGTGATAATGGGTGATAATGGGCGATAATGGGTGATAATGGGTGATAATGGGTGATAATGGGTAATAATGGGTGATAATGGGCGAGGATGGGTGATAATGGGCGATAATGGGTGATAATGGGTAATAATGGGTGATAATGGGCGATAATGGGTGATAATGGGTGATAATGGGCGATGATGGGTGATAATGGGTGATAATGGGTGATAATGGGTGATAATGGGCGATGATGGGCGATGATGGGTGATAATGGGTGATAATGGGTGATAATGGGCGATGATGGGTGATAATGGGTGATAATGGGTGATAATGGGCGATGATGGGTGATAATGGGTAATAATGGGTGATAATGGGTGATAATGGGTGATAATGGGCGATGATGGGTGATAATGGGCGATAATGGGTGATAATGGGTAATAATGGGTGATAATGGGCGATAATGGGTGATAATGGGTGATAATGGGCGATGATGGGTGATAATGGGTGATAATGGGTGATAATGGGTGATAATGGGCGATGATGGGCGATGATGGGTGATAATGGGTGATAATGGGTGATAATGGGCGATGATGGGTGATAATGGGTGATAATGGGTGATAATGGGCGATGATGGGTGATAATGGGTAATAATGGGTGATAATGGGTGATAATGGGTGATAATGGGCGATGATGGGTGATAATGGGTGATAATGGGCGATGATGGGCGATGATGGGTGATAATGGGTGATAATGGGTGATAATGGGCGATGATGGGTGATAATGGGTGATAATGGGTGATAATGGGCGATGATGGGTGATAATGGGCGATGATGGGTGATGGTGGGTGATAATGGGCGATGATGGGTGATAATTGGTAATAATGGGTGATAATGGGCGATGATAGGCGATGATGGGTGATAATGGGTGATAATGGGTGATAATGGGCGATAATGGGTGATAATGGGTGATAATGGGCGATGATGGGTGATGGTGGGCGATGATGGGTGATAATGGGCGATAATGGGCGATGATGGGTGATAATGAACGATAATGGGTGATAATGGGTGATAATGGGTGATAATGGGCGATGATGGGTGATAATGGGTGATAATGGGTGATAATGGGCGATAATGGGCGATGATGGGTGATAATGGGTGATAATGGGTGATAATGGGTGATAATGGGCGATGATGGGTGATAATGGGTGATAATGGGTGATAATGGGCGATGATGGGTGATGGTGGGCGATGATGGGTGATAATGGGCGATGATGGGTGATAATGGGTGATAATGGGCGATGATGGGTGATAATGGGTAATAATGGGTGATAATGGGTGATAATGGGCGATGATGGGTGATAATGGGTAATAATGGGTGATAATGGGTGATAATGGGTGATAATGGGCGATGATGGGTGATAATGGGTGATAATGGGCGATGATGGGCGATGATGGGTGATAATGGGTGATAATGGGTGATAATGGGCGATGATGGGTGATGGTGGGTGATAATGGGCGATGATGGGTGATAATGGGTGATAGTGGGCGATAATGGGTAATAATGGGTGATAATGGGTGATAATGGGCGATGATGGGTGATAATGGGCGATGATGGGTGATAATGGGCGATAATGGGCGATAATGGGCGATAATGGGCGATGATGGGTGATAATGGGTGATAATGGGCGATAATGGGCGATAATGGGCGATGATGGGTGATAATGGGCGATGATGGGTGATAATGGGTGATAATGGGTGATAATGGGCGATGATGGGTGATAATGGCCGATGATGGGTGATAATGGGTGATAATGGGTGATAATGGGTAATAATGGGTGATAATGGGTGATAATGGGTGATAATGGGCGATGATGGGTGATAATGGGCGATAATGGGCGATGATGGGTGATAATGGGTGATAATGGGTGATAATGGGTGATAATGGGCGATGATGGGTGATAATGGGCGATAATGGGTGATAATGGGTGATAATGGGTGATAATGGGCGATAATGGGCAATGATGGGTGATAATGGGCGATGATGGGTGATAATGGGTGATAATGGGTGATAATGAGTGATAATGGGTGATAATGGGCAATAATGGGTAATAATGGGCGATAATGGGCGATAATGGTGAATTACATAGTAACCAGACCAAGGGGTCAGGACAAAGGAGATGTGATTACAGCCACGGGAAATATACATCACTTGGAACAACCCACCAAAGGTTATCAATAAGGAATCAATGTATAATCTAGTAGAAGAGTAGTTAAGAATAGTTAATTCATAGCTTTCTCTTGGAGATGGCTGTGTCCATGTATATTGTCATAACCAGGGAGTTATGCTAGAACTGTATAAAATACTAGTTAGGTCACAGCTTGAGTACTGCGCACAGTTCTGGTCACCACATTACAGGAAGGATGTGATTGCACTAGAGAGGGTGCAGAGGAGATTTACGAGGATGTTGCCAGCACTGGACAATTTTAGCTATGAGGAAAGATTGGATAGGCTGGGGTTGTTCTCATTGGAACGGAGGAACATAAGAACATAAGAACATAAGAAATTGGAGCAGGAGTAGGCCAATCGGCCCCTCGAGCCTGCTCCGCCATTCAATAAGATCATGGCTGATCTGATCCCAACCACAAATCTAAAGAACACAAGAAGTCGGAGCAGGACCCGGCCACACAGCCCCTGGGCCCTCTCCGCCACCCACAGGGCCTTGACCGATCCGAACTCAGCTTCATGTCCAATTTCCTGCCCGCTCCCCATAACCCCTAATTCCCTTTACTTCTAGAAAACTGTCTATTTCTGTTTTAAATTTATCTAATGATGTAGGAGTCTGAGGGGAGATTTAATTGAGGTGTATAAAATTATGAGGGGCCGAGATAGAGTGGATAGGGAGGACCTATTTCCCTTAGCAGAGAGGTCAATAACCAGGGGGCATAGATTTAAAGTAATTGGCAGAAGGATTAGAGGGGAGCTGAGGAGAATTTCTTTCACCCAGAGGGTGGTGGGGGTCTGGAACTCACTGCCTGAAAGGGAGGTAGAGGCAGAAACCCTCAACTCATTTAAAAAGTACCTGGATGTGCACCTGAAGTGCTGTAACCCACAGGGCTACGGACCAAGAGCTGGAAAGTGGGATTAGGCTGGGTAGCTCTTTTTCGGCCAGCACGGACATGATGGGTCGAATGGCCTGCTTCTGTGCTATAAATCCCTATGATTCTATGATTCTATTCTGAACAATGAGTAGAATGTATTTATGTATTTTATAACCTGGCGATGACCATGCAGGGGAGATCCTAATCAAAGACCTCCAGACACCCCACTGGTCTTTTGACAAGGTAACCTGCAAGTGTAGGAATGGCTTGTACTTGATGTCATGTGTGGCGTGATCTTGGGATGTGTGTGGAAATGTGAGATTTTGCTTGTGAGGCAACGAGTATACAGAATGCATGATGAAGATCGGGCCCCAGACATGCTCAGTCACGCAGACAACACATTATATGAAGTGGTTAATGTGCTCAGAAGAGGGTGGAAACCTTTTAATAAAGACACTGACACTTGCTCCATAGAGAAACCAGGTTTTCACAGACAAGTTAATGAAACAACCAGGATAGGGTTAAACTCACTGGTACCTATCAGAGGGATTGAAATTAAAGTAGAGAGGGACATAGAATTTGGGATTCCAAAATTCAGGGTTGGGTGCCCTTGAGCTGTAATGTGAGTACATTCTGTGGGGAAGTGTTATTTGTAATCTTGGTGTTGGTCCTGATTATGTAACATTTAATCTTTAATAAACAGCGAGTGTTTCATAGTATCATAGTAGGATCAGTACAGGAGGAGGCCATTCAGCCCATCGTGCCTGCGCTGGCTCGTTGAAAGAACTCTCCATTTAATCGCATTCCCCTGCTCTTTCCCCATAGCCCTGTATACCTTTTCCCTTCAAGTATTTCTCCAATTCTCTTTTGAAAGTTATTATTGAATCTACTTCCACCGCCCTTTCAGGCAGCGCATTCCAGATCATCACAACTCGCTGCGTAAAAAAATGTTTCCTCATGTCGCCTCTGGCTCTTTTGCCGATCACCTTAAATCTGTGTCCTCTGGTTACCGACCCTTCTGCCACTGGAAACAGTTTCTCCTTATTTACTCTATCAAAACCCTTCATGATTTTGAACACCTCTATCAAATCTCCCCTTAACCTTCTCTGCTCTAAGGAGAACAATCCCAGCTTCTCCAGTCTCTCCACATAACTGAAGTCCCTCATGGCTGGAACCTCTGCCCCCTCTCTGAGGCCTTCACATCCTTCCTAAAGTGTGGTGCCCAGAATTGAACACAATTCTCCAGCTGAGGCCTAACCAGTGATTTATAAAGGTTTAGTATAACTTCCTTGCTTTTGTACTCTATGCCTCTATAAAGCTATTGACTCCGTGTGCAAGAATTCATCCTTAGTATATCAGCCCAGGACTGCAGCCTGTCTATTATTACAAAGTTCACATTCCTAACAGTAACCTCCATTATTCATTTCATTAATTAACCCTTTCTACTAAATAATTACAAACACTCAATGTTTCAGTTTAAGAGTTGTTAAGTATGATTCTAAGATGGTTAAACCATGACTGACTTTGATAATTGGTAAGGAAGGATTAATTCATTGACTCACCAACTGGTGTAGATCCCGATGGGAGTTGGTTGTATGAATGTTACAGAATCTGATCTGCCTGAACTAAGATGATTTGGTGATTCAATAAATCCTAGACATGAACTGGGTGCTAAACCCCAGAAGGTTCATTGACACGGAATTAAGATGAGGAGTTAAGGATTTTCTCTCATTCCCTTCATGATTCTTCTTCTCAGGGTATCAATGCCAGTCGCTCGAACCCATTGGGCCAATGATGGACCAGTGTGGCACAAACTGGTGGTGGGGGGAGGCAGTGAGGGACCACTGTATAAACACTCATACACTGTAAATACACACACTCATACACTGTAAATACACACACTCATACACTGTAAATACACACACTCATACACTGTAAATACACACACTCATACACTGTAAATACACACACTCATACACATCATACACTGTAAACACACACACTCATACACTGTAAATACACACACTCACACTGTAAATACACATCATACACTGTAAACAAACACACTCATACACTGAAAACACACACACTCATACACTGTAAACACACACACTCATACACTGCAAACACACACTCATACACTGTTAGCACACACACTCATACACTGCAAACACACACTCATACACTGTAAACACACACTCTTACACTGTAAATACGCACACTCATACACTGTAAACACACACACTCATACACTGTAAACACATACTCATACACTGTAAATACACACACTCATACACTGTAAAAACACACTCTTATACACTGTAAACACACACACTCATAAACTGTAAACACACACACTCATACACTGTAAACACACACTCATACACTGTAAATACGCACACTCATACACTGTAAATACACACACTCATACACTGTAAACACACACACTCATACACTGTAAATACGCACACTCGTACACTGTAAATACGCACACTCATACACTGTAAATACACACTCATACACTGTAAATACGCACACTCATACACTGTAAATACACACACTCATACACTGTAAATACACACACCCATACACTGTAAATACACACACTCATACACTGTAAATACACACACTCATACACTGTAAACACACACACTCATACACTGTAAACACATACTCATACATATTAAATACACACACGCATACACTGTAAATACACACACGCATACACTGTAAATACACACACATACACAGTAAATACACACACTCATACACTGTAAATACACACACTCATACACTGTAAACACAGACACTCATACACTGTAAATACACACTCATCCATATTAAACACACACACTCATACACTGTAAATACACACACTCATACACTGTAAATACACACACATACACAGTAAATACACACACTCATACACTGTAAATACACACACATACACAGTAAATACACACACTCATACACTGTAAATACACACACTCATACACTGTAAATACACACACTCATACACTGTAAACACACACTCATCCATATTAAATACACACACTCATACACTGTAAATACACACATTCATACACTGTAAACACAGACACTCATACACTGTAAGTACACACTCATACACTGTAAATACACACACTCATACACTGTAAACACACACACTTATACACTGTAACAACACACACTCATACACTGTAAAAACACACACTCATACACTGTAAATACACACACTCATACATTGTAAAAACACACACTCATACACTGTAAAAACACACACTCATACACTGTAAAAACACACACTCATACACTGTAAATACACACAATCACACACTGTAAAAACACACACTCATACACTGTAAAAACACACACTCATACACTGTAAAAACACACACTCATACACTGTAAAACACACACTCATACACTGTAAATACAGACAATCATACATATTAAATACACACACTCATACACTGTAAATACACACACTCATACACTGTAAAAACACACACTCATACACTGTAAAAACACACACTCATACACTGTAAAAACACACACTCATACACTGTAAACACAGACACTCATACACTGTAAATACACACACTCATACACTGTAAACACAGACAATCATACATATTAAATACACACACTCATACACTGTAAATACACACACTCATACACTGTAAATACACACACTCATACACTGTAAATACACACAATCATACACTGTAAACACAGACACTCATACATATTAAATACACACACTCATACACTGTTAATACACACACTCATACACTGTAAATACACACACTCATACACTGTAAATACACACACTCATACACTGTAAAAACACACACTCATACACTGTAAATACACACACTCATACACTGTAAATACACACACTCATACACTGTAAATACACACTCATACACAGTAAATACACACACTCACACACAGTAAATACGCACACTCACACGCTGTAAATACACACACTCATACACTGTAAATGCACACTCATACACAGTAAATACACACACTCATGCACAGTAAATACACACGCATATACATAGTAAATACGCACTCATACACAGTAAATAGACACACCCATTAATTGTAAATACACACACATATACACAGTAAATACACAAACTCATACATAGTAAATACACACACATACACTGTAAATACACACACTCATACACTGTAAATGCACACTCATACACTGTAAATATACACACTCATACACTGTAAATACACACTCATACACTGTAAATATACACACTCATACACTGTAAATACACACACTCATACACTGTAAATGCACACTCATACACTGTAAATATACACACTCATACACTGTAAATACACACTCATACACTGTAAACACACACACTCATACACTGTAAATGCACACTCATACACTGTAAATATACACACTCATACACTGTAAATACACACTCATACACTGTAAACACACACACTCATACACTGTAAACACACACTCATACACTGTAAACACACACGCTCATACACTGTAAACACACATGCTCATACACTGTAAATACACACACTCACACTCTGTAAATACACACACTCATACACTGTAAACACACACACTCATACACTGTAAACACACACTCATACACTGTAAACACACACGCTCATACACTGTAAACACACACGCTCATACACTGTAAATACACACACTCACACTCTGTAAATACACACACTCATACACTGTAAACACACACACTCATACACTGTAAACACACACTCATACACTGTAAACACACACGCTCATACACTGTAAACACACACGCTCATACACTGTAAATACACACACTCACACTCTGTAAATACACACACTCATACACTGTAAACACACACACTCATACACTGTAAACACACACTCATACACTGTAAACACACACGCTCATACACTGTAAACACACACGCTCATACACTGTAAATACACACACTCACACTCTGTAAATACACACACTCATACACTGTAAACACACACACTCATACACTGTAAACACACACTCATACACTGTAAACACACACGCTCATACACTGTAAACACACACACTCATACACTGTAAACACACACTCATACACTGTAAACACACACTCATACACTGTAAACACACACGCTCATACACTGTAAATACACACACTCACACTCTGTAAATACACACACTCATAGACTGTAAACACACACACTCATACACTGTAAATACACACACTCACACTCTGTAAATACACACACTCATAGACTGTAAACACACACGCTCATACACTGTAAACACACACACTCATACACTGTAAACACACACTCATACACTGTAAACACACACGCTCATACACTGTAAATACACACACTCACACTCTGTAAATACACACACTCATACACTGTAAACACACACACTCATACACTGTAAACACACACTCATACACTGTAAACACACACGCTCATACACTGTAAACACACACGCTCATACACTGTAAATACACACACTCACACTCTGTAAATACACACACTCATACACTGTAAACACACACACTCATACACTGTAAACACACACTCATACACTGTAAACACACACACTCATACACTGTAAACACACACTCATACACTGTAAACACACACACTCATACACTGTAAACACACACACTCATACACTGTAAACACACGCTCATACACTGTAAACACACACACTCATACACTGTAAACACACACTCATACACTGTAAACACACACACTCATACACTGTAAACACACACTCATACACTGTAAACACACACGCTCATACACTGTAAACACACACGCTCATACACTGTAAATACACACACTCACACTCTGTAAATACACACACTCATACACTGTAAACACACACACTCATACACTGTAAACACACACTCATACACTGTAAACACACACGCTCATACACTGTAAACACACACGCTCATACACTGTAAATACACACACTCACACTCTGTAAATACACACACTCATACACTGTAAACACACACACTCATACACTGTAAACACACACTCATACACTGTAAACACACACGCTCATACACTGTAAACACACACACTCATACACTGTAAACACACACACTCATACACTGTAAACACACACTCATACACTGTAAATACACACACTCATACACTGTAAACACACACACTCATACACTGTAAACACACGCTCATACACTGTAAACACACACACTCATACACTGTAAACACACACTCATACACTGTAAACACACACACTCATACACTGTAAACACACACTCATACACTGTAAATACACACACTCATACACTGTAAACACACACGCTCATACACTGTAAACACACACGCTCATACACTGTAAACACACACTCATACACTGTAAACACACACACTCATACACTGTAAACACACACACTCACACTCTGTAAATACACACTCACACTCTGTGTATTCAGACACTGTGTTATTAATAAACATTCACCCACCCATCTTATTGCATCACGACCAGTGATTTCTCTACTCAACAAGGTCCAGGGATAGGACCTGGCCCTTCCAGCTACCGATGTCCCGGTCCTCACTGGGTTAACCCATCGTGCCATTCAGAGAGTTTGATGATACATTGATGACAACCGGACAGAACTTAGAATGGGAAAGATAATACTGGGGTTTGAACAATGTTCCATTCACAATCTTCACATCTATTTGGTAAACCAGTACTGTTTATATACATTAGGACATCAAATTAAAATACATCGGACATCTCAATGTTAACACAGTAATATCGGGGTCTGGGAGTGTCTGACTGTCCAGTAATATCGGGGTCTGGGAGTGTCTGACTGTCCAGTAATATCGGGGTCTGGGAGTGTCTGACTGTCCAGTAATATCAGGGTCTGGGAGTGTCTGACTGTCCAGTAATATCGGGGTCTGGGAGTGTCTGACTGTCCAGTAATATCAGGGTCTGGGAGTGTCTGACTGTCCAGTAATATCAGGGTCTGGGAGTGTCTGACTGTCCAGTAATATCGGGGTCTGGGTGTGTCTGACTGTCCAGTAATATCGGGGTCTGGGAGTGTCTGACTGTCCAGTAATATCGGGGTCTGGGAGTGTCTGACTGTCCAGTAATATCAGGGTCTGGGAGTGTCTGACTGTCCAGTAATATCAGGGTCTGGGAGTGTCTGACTGTCCAGTAATATCAGGGTCTGGGAGTGTCTGACTGTCCAGTAATATCGGGGTCTGGGAGTGTCTGACTGTCCAGTAATATCGGGGTCTGGGAGTGTCTGACTGTCCAGTAATATCAGGGTCTGGGAGTGTCTGACTGTCCAGTAATATCGGGGTCTGGGAGTGTGTGACTGTCCAGTAATATCGGGGTCTGGGAGTGTCTGACTGTCCAGTAATATCAGGGTCTGGGAGTGTCTGACTGTCCAGTAATATCGGGGTCTGGGAGTGTCTGACTGTCCAGTAATATCAGGGTCTGGGAGTGTGTGACTGTCCAGTAATATCGGGGTCTGGGAGTGTCTGACTGTCCAGTAATATCGGGGTCTGGGAGTGTCTGACTGTCCAGTATTATTAATTATTTATATATCAGTGTTGCTCTCAGTAACTGTCACCGTTGGTGTCTTGTGTTTCACCATTAGACAACTGCAATACAATCAGAAGATCAGCTATTGGTTATCTGAGTCTGTGCACATTACTAATATTGTCCTGGGAATCTGGGTCTGTGCAATTGTGTGAAAACAAGACAGATGATTATGTTCGAGTGATTCCTTCCTGGCTGCCAACAGTGGCAGTTCGTAACGAATCTTCTCAAATCTGTCCAGGTGATGATGAGGGTCTCGGTACCATGGGCTCTGCATTGCTTGTGGGAAGTCTCACTGTCGGCCAGTTGGTGTCGTGTTAAATGTTGAAGGCCCGCAGATTAGATTTCACCTTCAGGCAACTGCAACACAATCGAAAGATGAGCTATTGGTTATCTGGGTCTGTGCGCATTGCTTATACATAATTATTGATTATAAATCATGATATACCAGCCGATCGCCTGTGGCAATGCTCACAGAAAGTCAAGAGCAAATTGCCAAACTTTGGGCTGTTTGGGAATCAGACAAGTTGTGAACCATGCAGGAATTTTACTTCAGTACAACCTGAGGAGGAAGATTGCGACAAATCAGGTGCCATTAAAGTGCAAGACGCTTAGATGTGAAGTTTATAAATTATGGGTTGCTCCCGTTATAAATGTGGACATGGGAATTTAATAATGGCAAAAGTTGACAGGAAGTGTGTGCAGATGTCGGATTTTTGATATATTGTTCAGTGATCTCCCGTGGTAAGTCAGAGGCTTCGAGCACTCTCTTGCCTGATAGTGTTGTGTTACTGTTTCTCTGTCTCTCCTCTTCAGCTTCTCTCCTTCTCTTTCTCTCTCTCCTTAACACATAATATTTCCCTTTCCTCTGTCTTTTTCTATTCTTCTTTCAGGCGGGAGGTGATGCGTTACATGGTGCGGTTTGATGGTGAAATGAGCCTCCAAACCTCTGCAGACTATTATGGGGTGAGGCTTGAGGGGACTGCTCCTCAGCAGCTCCCTTCCCATTCTTTTCCCCCATCACTCATGCCCCCATCACATGCCAGCCCTTCACTTTCCCACAATCTGTTCCCTGTCCTACAAACCCCTCACTCCCACCAATACCCCACCCCTTCTGTTTTTTAAACTATATGCTCAATCCATGCATCATTTGCTCCTCCTGTCTCTGTTGTCATTCACCTCCCCCTTAACCCTCCATCCATTCCCCTCACTCCTTCTCACTCCTCCCAAGGCTGGATGACATAAGATCAGAGGCCTCCTCACCCCAACCTGTTTCCCTCCTCCCGGTTCCTCCATCTGTTCCCCTCCCCTCCCCTCCTCACCCCAACCTGTTTCCCTCCTCCCGGTTCCTCCATCTGTTCCCCTCCCCTCCCCTCCTCACCCCAACCTGTTTCCCTCCTCCCGGTTCCTCCATCTGTTCCCCTCCCCTCCCCTCCTCACCCCAACCTGTTTCCCTCCTCCCGGTTCCTCCATCTGTTCCCCTCCCCTCCCCTCCTCACCCCAACCTGTTTCCCTCCTCCCGGTTCCTCCATCTATTCCCCTCCCCTCCTCACCCCAACCTGTTTCCCTCCTCCCGGTTCCTCCATCTATTCCCCTCCCCTCCTCACCCCAACCTGTTTCCCTCAGATGTTCTGCTTTCAGAATTCAATTTACATTTTTAAAAAGAGAATTGGAAAGAGCAAAGATTATCTTTCTGCCTTGTTTGCTCTTCATGTCTCTCTCTGCCCACCTCACTCCCTCTCTATAAACGCATATTCTTTCCTTTCTCTCTTTTTCTTTCTCTCACCTCACTCCCCTCGAAACCCCTCGACCCCTCTTTCTCTCTCAGCTCCTTCTTTTATGGATCTTGGTATGTAAATCCATCACTCTTATTGCTACAATCCGACCACCGAGTCCCCATCAAATCACTCAAAATGCTTGGAAATTAAATACAATGCAATGCTCAGACTGAAAATCACAACTCTGGATAAAAATATCAGCTCCATGGCCAGGCTTTTGTCGGGAGCTGAAGCCTCCAAGTATAAATGTAATCGTCTAATTGTGTAATATATATTATTTCAATGTTTCATTTTCTTTAAACACTAATTTTGGACATTAGAAATTTCAGTTACTGAGGGGGGAAAAGACAGATGAAAAAAACAATTCAGAAAGCACCTCGAGTGATTTGATGGGAAGTTGGTGGTCAGTTTGTAATGAATTTACATATCAAGATCCAAATAAATGTGGGATTGGGAATTTATCATGGGAAAAAATGACACAAAAAGTGTAACAAGAATGTGACAACAGGAAGTCAAGTGGTGCAAACAGGAAGTGCTGGCAGATGTAAAATTTGTAGGAACACATAGATAGATTGTACTCACTATTAGTTTACTTTTACCTATTACTGATGTGTGACTGTCCTGATCCATTCACTTACCACAGCAGGAGAAGCACCTGGTAGATTGTTGGTCTGTTTTTGATCTGAAAGACAACACAGATCTGTGTGGGGTTAGATAACTTTAAAAACTGCTGGGTGGTAAAAATGCCTTGGAGGCGGAGGCAAAGTCCCTTTGCAGGTGTAAACGGAACAGTAGGAAGATGACAAGTGGGAGAACAATGCACTGACTTACTGATGGATGTCCTGCTGTTCTCAATGTCCGGCAGACCTTGATATAGGCATCAGTTAAGGGCGAGGGACTAGTAAATATTTATAAAGTAGTCAACTTCTGTGTGAGGGCCTTCAGTGCCATTTTCATCTCAACTAGCACCACCACCACTGTTGTTTCCTCAACCCATCACTAATCGTGGGCAACAAGGTACAGGAGATGGTCATTTCAAGCATTATTTAAAGGTACAGGAGATGGTCATTTCAAGCATTATTTAAAGGTACAGGAGATGGTCATTTCAAGCATTATTTAAAGGTACAGGAGATGGTCATTTCAAGCATTATTTAAAGGTACAGGAGATGGTCATTTCAAGCATTATTTAAAGGTACAGGAGATGGTCATTTCAAGCATTATTTAAAGGTACAGGAGATGGTCATTTCAAGCATTATTTAAAGGTACAGGAGATGGTCATTTCAAGCATTATTTAAAGGTACAGGAGATGGTCATTTCAAGCATTATTTAAAGGTACAGGAGATGGTCATTTCAAGCATTATTTAAAGGTACAGGAGATGGTCATTTCAAGCATTATTTAAAGGTACAGGAGATGGTCATTTCAAGCATTATTTAAAGGTACAGGAGATGGTCATTTCAAGCATTATTTAAAGGTACAGGAGATGGTCATTTCAAGCATTATTTAAAGGTACAGGAGATGGTCATTTCAAGCATTATTTAAAGGTACAGGAGATGGTCATTTCAAGCATTATTTAAAGGTACAGGAGATGGTCATTTCAAGCATTATTTAAAGGTACAGGAGATGGTCATTTCAAGCGTTATTTAAAGGTACAGGAGATGGTCATTTCTAGTGTTATTTAAAGGTACAGGAGATGGTCATTTCTAATGTTATTTAAAGGTACAGGAGATGGTCAGTTCTAGTGTTATTTAAAGGTACAGGAGATGGTCATTTCAAGCATTATTTAAAGGTACAGGAGATGGTCATTTCTAGTGTTATTTAAAGGTACAGGAGATGGTCATTTCAAGCGTTATTTAAAGGTACAGGAGATGGTCATTTCAAGCATTATTTAAAGGTACAGGAGATGGTCATTTCAAGCGTTATTTAAAGGTACAGGAGATGGTCATTTCAAGCATTATTTAAAGGTACAGGAGATGGTCATTTCAAGCATTATTTAAAGGTACAGGGGATTGTCAGTTCTAGTGTTATTTAAAGGTACAGGAGATGGTCATTTCAAGCATTATTTAAAGGTACAGGAGATGGTCATTTCAAGCATTATTTAAAGGTACAGGAGATGGTCATTTCAAGCATTATTTAAAGGTACAGGAGATGGTCATTTCAAGCGTTATTTAAAGGTACAGGAGATGGTCATTTCTAGTGTTATTTAAAGGTACAGGAGATGGTCATTTCTAATGTTATTTAAAGGTACAGGAGATGGTCATTTCAAGCATTATTTAAAGGTACAGGGGATGGTCAGTTCTAGTGTTATTTAAAGGTACAGGAGATGGTCATTTCAAGCATTATTTAAAGGTACAGGAGATGGTCATTTCTAGTGTTATTTAAAGGTACAGGAGATGGTCATTTCAAGCATTATTTAAAGGTACAGGAGATGGTCATTTCAAGCATTATTTAAAGGTACAGGAGATGGTCATTTCAAGCATTATTTAAAGGTACAGGAGATGGTCATTTCAAGCATTATTTAAAGGTACAGGAGATGGTCATTTCAAGCATTATTTAAAGGTACAGGAGATGGTCATTTCAAGCGTTATTTAAAGGTACAGGAGATGGTCATTTCAAGCATTATTTAAAGGTACAGGAGATGGTCATTTCAAGCATTATTTAAAGGTACAGGAGATGGTCATTTCTAGTGTTATTTAAAGGTACAGGAGATGGTCATTTCTAATGTTATTTAAAGGTACAGGGGATGGTCATTTCAAGCATTATTTAAAGGTACAGGGGATGGTCAGTTCTAGTGTTATTTAAAGGTACAGGAGATGGTCATTTCAAGCATTATTTAAAGGTACAGGAGATGGTCATTTCTAGTGTTATTTAAAGGTACAGGAGATGGTCATTTCAAGCGTTATTTAAAGGTACAGGAGATGGTCATTTCTAGTGTTATTTAAAGGTACAGGAGATGGTCATTTCTAATGTTATTTAAAGGTACAGGAGATGGTCATTTCAAGCATTATTTAAAGGTACAGGGGATGGTCAGTTCTAGTGTTATTTAAAGGTACAGGAGATGGTCATTTCAAGCATTATTTAAAGGTACAGGAGATGGTCATTTCTAGTGTTATTTAAAGGTACAGGAGATGGTCATTTCAAGCATTATTTAAAGGTACAGGAGATGGTCATTTCAAGCATTATTTAAAGGTACAGGAGATGGTCATTTCAAGCATTATTTAAAGGTACAGGAGATGGTCATTTCAAGCATTATTTAAAGGTACAGGAGATGGTCATTTCAAGCATTATTTAAAGGTACAGGAGATGGTCATTTCAAGCATTATTTAAAGGTACAGGAGATGGTCATTTCAAGCATTATTTAAAGGTACAGGAGATGGTCATTTCAAGCGATATTTAAAGGTACAGGGGATGGTCATTTCAAGCATTATTTAAAGGTACAGGAGACGGTCATTTCAAGCATTATTTAAAGGTACAGGAGATGGTCATTTCAAGCATTATTTAAAGGTACAGGAGATGGTCATTTCAAGCATTATTTAAAGGTACAGGAGATGGTCATTTCAAGCATTATTTAAAGGTACAGGAGATGGTCATTTCTAGTGTTATTTAAAGGTACAGGGGATGGTCAGTTCTAGTGTTATTTAAAGGTACAGGAGATGGTCATTTCAAGCATTATTTAAAGGTACAGGAGATGGTCATTTCTAATGTTATTTAAAGGTACAGGAGATGGTCATTTCGAATGTTATTTAAAGGTACAGGGGATGGTCATTTCTAGTGTTATTTAAAGGTACAGCAGATGGTCTTTTCCGGCGCTGTTTAAAGGTACAGGAGACGGTCATTTCAAGCATTATTTAAAGGTACAGGAGATGGTAATTTCTGGCGCTATTTAAAGGTACAGGACATCATCATTTCTGGTGCTATTTAAAGGTACAGGAGACGGTCATTTCTGGCGTTATTTAAAGGTACAGGAGATGGTCATTTCTAGCACTATTTAAAGGTACAGGAGATGGTCATTCTAGCGTTATTTAAAGGTACAGGAGGTGGTCATTTCTTGCGTTATTTAAAGGTACAGGAGATGGTCATTTCTGGCGCTATTTAAAGGGACAAGTGATGGTCATTTCCAACGCTGTTTAAAGGTACAGGAGATGGTCAATTCTGGTTCTTTTTAAAGGTACATTCGATGGTCATTTCTGGCGCTATTTAAAGGGATCCTAAACTGCAGTCAAGCAAAGCTGTAATCTCTTGTCCGGCCCCCATGTCATTCACTCCACCATTGGTGGCCGTTCCTTAAGCTGTCTCGGTCCTAAGCTCCGGACCTCCCTCCCGAAACCTCTCCAATTCTCTCTTCTCATTTATTAAGACTCTCCTTAAAACCGACCTCTTTGATGAAGCTTTTAGTCACCTGTCCTAATGTCTCCTGTCCTAATGTCTCCTGTCCTGATGTCACCTGTCCTGATGTCACCTGTCCTGATGTCTCCTGTCCTAATGTCTCCTGTCCTGATGTCTCCTGTCCTAATGTCTCCTGTCCTGATGTCTCCTGTCCTGATGTCACCTGTCCTGATGTCTCCTGTCCTAATGTCTCCTGTCCTGATGTCTCCTGTCCTAATGTCTCCTGTCCTGATGTCTCCTGTCCTAATGTCTCCTGTCCTGATGTCTCCTGTCCTAATGTCTCCTGTCCTAATGTCTCCTGTCCTGATGTCACCTGTCCTGATGTCACCTGTCCTGATGTCACCTGTCCTGATGTCACCTGTCCTGATGTCTCCTGTCCTAATGTCTCCTGTCCTGATGTCTCCTGTCCTAATGTCTCCTGTCCTGATGTCTCCTGTCCTGATGTCACCTGTCCTGATGTCACCTGTCCTGATGTCTCCTGTCCTGATGTCTCCTGTCCTGATGTCTCCTGTCCTAATGTCACCTGTCCTGATGTCTCCTGTCCTGATGTCTCCTGTCTTGATGTCTCCTGTCCTAATGTCTCCTGTCCTGATGTCACCTGTCCTGATGTCACCTTTTTTACTCGGTTTCAGTTTTTAACCTAATTGCACTCCTGGGAAGCACCTTGGGATGTTTTATTACATAAAAGGCGCTATATAAATGCAAGTTATTGCTGTTTTGAGCCTTAAAGGCTTCCATAACTTCATCTCCTTGCTGCCACGGGTGTGCATAGAACCTCTCCACACGGTGGCTGGCACTTTCATTGCAATCGCGGTGTCCCCTTTACACTGGCCCATGGTGCGTGTCTGGCCCTACCGTATTTCCTGCCCGGTCAATCGGCGAGCTTATCTGGTCATTATCTCATTGCTGTTTGTGGGATCTTGCTGTGCACATTACAACAATGATTACACTTCAAAAGCACCCCATTGGCTGTGAAGTACTTTGGACTGTCCTGAGGTGAGAGGCAGTGCTACGAGTGCCAGCAGCTCGTCCACTCAACGCTAATAGAGCCGAAGCACCAAGATTGGACGGGGCCTCCCACCATCGTCATCGAGCAGGTGGAGTGGGTCATGTACTGGACGTGCACCAGGGATGAAAGTCGGCCCCAGTATCTCTGCAGATACAGATCGGGGTGGGGCACTTTAAATACTGTTGGGAAGGAAACATAATAGTGGGGAAAGAAACCTCTCCACAATCCAACTGGAAATTGGGCAGGATCACGACAGGGAATGTCGGAACGTTCAGGCTGTGGGGGCTATTGTTGCTTCGCTGACCCAACAGGGATTTCCCTCCTCCTCCTCCCGCCCCTCCCCCCCCCCCCCCCAACAGGGGCCGCCTCAGGCCCTGGTTCATTGACCTTCTTTCTGCCCCGCTTACTTCTGCTGCCCACGCCCAGAGTTTTCTCAGAGGCAGAGGTCGTGTCGCAGCTGCTGACTCTCCAATCCACCACTGGGTTATCTGCTGAAGGCTCTGTACGGACCCTCTCTGTATCTTGGGGTTCTGTGGCCCCACTTAGATTTCTGATGTTATATCATTGAACAGTACGTGTCAGTTATATCGTTGAACTAACAGTACGTGTCAGTTATATCGTTGAACTAACAGTACGTGTCAGTTATATCGTTGAACTAACAGTACGTGTCAGTTATATTGTTGAACTAATAGAACGTGTTAATGACATCATCAAATCACCAGCACAACAACAACAACACCAACGTGCATTTATATAGCAGCTTCAACATCGTAAAATATCCCAGGGTGCTTCACAGCAGCATAATTGGACAAAATTGACACCAAGCCAAGGAAGGAGACATTAG
This sequence comes from Heptranchias perlo, assembly GCF_035084215.1. NCBI lineage: Eukaryota > Metazoa > Chordata > Chondrichthyes > Hexanchiformes > Hexanchidae > Heptranchias > Heptranchias perlo. The sequence continues at coordinate 1,225,134 of NC_090332.1, forward strand.
GAGAGGTGATCAAAAGCTTCATCAAAGAGGTATGTTTTAAGCAGTGTCTTTAAAGGAAGAGATAAAGGTAGAGAGATCTACAATAACAACAGATTTAGGGAAGGGATCGGGAATTTAGGGCCTAGACCACTGAAGGCACAGCCACCAATGGGGGGGGCGAAAGAAATCGGGGATGGGCAAGAGGCCAGAATTGGAGGATCGCAGAGATCTCGGAGGGTTGTAGGGGCTGGAGGAGGTTACAGAGATAGGGAGGGGCGAGGCTATGGAGGGATTTGAAAAAAAGGATGAGAATTTTAAAATCAAGGCGTTCCCGGACTGGGAGCCAATGTAGGTCAGCGAGCCCAGGGGGGTGATGGGGGAACGGGACTTGGTGTGAGTTCGGTCACGGCCAGCAGAGTTTGGATGAGCTCAAGTTTATAGAGGGTGGAAGATGGGAGGCTGGCCAGGAGAGCATTGGAATAGTTAAGTCCAAAGATAACAAAGACATGGGTGAGGGTTTCAGCAGCAGATGAGCTGAGGCGGGGCAGAGACAGGCGATGTTACGGAGGTGGAAGTAGGCGGTCTTGGTGATGGAGATGATATGGGGTCGGAAACTCATCTCATGGTCAAATAGGACACCAAGGTTGTGAACAGTCTGGTTCAGCCTCAGACAGTGGCCAGGGAGAGGGATGGAGTCGGTGGCCAGGGAATGGAGTTTGTGGTGGGGACTGAAGACAACGGCTTCAGTCTTCCAAATATTTAACTGGAAGAAGTTTCTGCGCATCCAGTACTGGATGTTGGATAAGCAGCTTGACAACACAGAGACAGTGGAGGGGTCGAGGGAGGTGGTGGTGAGGTAGAGCTGGGTGTCATCAGCGTACACGTGGAATCTGATGTGTGTTTTCGGATGATGTCGCTGAGGGGCAGCGTGTAGATGAGAAATAGGAGGGGCCAAGGGTAGACCCTTGGGGGACTCCAGAGGTAACGGTGCGGGAGCGGGAAGAGAAGCCATTGCAGGAGATTTTCTGTTTCTAAGCACCTTAGGACGTTTACTACATTAAAGGCACTATATAAATGCACACTGTTATTGTTACGACTGGATAGATAAGAATGGAACCAGGGGAGTGCAGTCCCACCCAACTGGACGACGGAGGAGAGGTGTTGGAGATGGATGGTGTGGTCAGCCATGTCAAAGGCTGCAGACAGATCGAGAAGGATGAGGAGGGAGAGTTACCATGGTCACAGTCACATAGGATGTCATTTGTGACTTTGGTGAGGGTCGTTTCAGTATTGTGGCGGGCCAGAAACCTGATTAGAGAAGTTCAAACATGGAGAAACATTGCGGGAAAGAAGGGCACGGATTTGCAAGGTGACAACATGTTCTAGGACTTGAGAGAAAATGGAGTTTGGAGATGGGGAATAAGTACATAAGAAATAGGAGCAGGAGTAGGCCATTCGGCCCCTCGAGCCTGCTCCGCCATTCAATCAGATCATGGCTGATCTTCAACCTCAACTCCACTTTCCCGCCCAATCACCATATCCCTTGATTCCCCGAGAGTCCAAACATCTATCGATCTCAGCTCTGAATATATTCAATGACTGAGCATCCACAGCCCTCTGGGGTAGAGAATTCCAAAGATTCATAACCCTCTGAAATTCCTCCTCTTCTCAGTCTTGAATGGCCGACCCCGTAACCTGCAACTATGCCCTTTAGTTCTAGACTCTCCAGCCAGGGGAAACAGCCTCTCAGCATCGACCCTGTCAAGCCCCCTCAGAATCTTATATGTTTCAATGAGATCACCTCTCATTCTTCTAAACTCCAGAGAGTATAGGCCCATTCTACTCAATCTCTCCTCAGAGGACAACCCTCTCATCCCAGGAATCAATCCAGTGAACCTTCATTGCACCGCCTCTAAGGCAAGTCTATCCTTCCTTAGATAAGGAGACCAAAACTGTACGCAGTACTCCAGCTGAGGTCTCACTAAAGCCCTGTACAATTGCAGCAAGACTTCCTTACTCTTGTACTCCAACCCTCTTGCAATAAAGGCCAACATGCCATTTGCTTTCCTAATTGCTTGCTGTACCTGCATGTTAACTTTTTGTGTTTCGTGTACCAGGACACCCAAATCTCTCTGAACACCAACATTTAATAGTTTCTCACCATTCAGTTTTTCTATTTTTCCCACCAAAGTGAATAACCTCACATTTCCCCACATTATACTCCATCTGCCACCTTCTTGCCCACCCACTTAACCTGTCGATATCCCTTTGCAGACTCTTTGTGTCCTCCTCACAGCTTACTTTCCCAGTAAGGGGTGAAGGGTGGGTTTTTTGAGGGGGGGGGAGGTGATGACAGAAGATTTGAAAGGAAGTGGGGCAGTACTAAAGGAAGGGAAACCATTTACAGTGCCTGTTAATTACATCATTAATCCACCAGAACATGTTAATTACATCATCAAACAAACAGTACATGTTAATTACATCAAACGAACAGTACATGTTAATTACATCATCAAACAAACAGTATATGTTAATTACATCATCAAACGACCAATACATGTTAATTACATTACGGAACAAGCAGTATATGTTATTTACATAATTAAATGGGATGCATCCTAGGTTGCTGAGGGGAGTAAGGGTGGAAATTGCGGAGGTACTGGCCATAATTTTCCAAATATCCTTAGGTACGAGGGTGGTGCCAGAGGACTGGAGAATTGCAAATGTTACACCCTTGTTCAAAAAAGGGTGTAAGGATAAACCCAGCAACTACAGGCCAGTCAGTCTAACCTCAGTGGTGGGGAAACTTTCAGAAACGATAATCCAGGACAGAATTAACAGTCACTTGGACAAGTGTGGATTGATTAGGGAAAGCCAGCACGGATTTGTTAAAGGCAAATCGTGTTTAACTAACTTGATAGAGTTTTTTGATGAGGTAACAGAGAGGGTCGATGAGGGCTATGCGGTTGATGTGGTGTATATGGACTTTCAAAAGACGTTTGATAAAGTGCCACATAATAGGCTTGTTATCAAAGTTGAAGCCCATGGAATAAAGGAGGCAGTGGCAGCATGGATACAGAATTGGCTAAAGGACAGGAAACAGAGAGTAGTGGTGAACGGTTGTTTTTCGGACTGGAGGGAGGTGTACAGTGGTGTCCCTCAGGGATCAGTGCTGGGACCACTGCTTTTCTTGATATATATTAATGACTTGGATTTGGGTGTACAGGGCACAATTTCCAAATTTGCGGATGACACAAAACTTGGAAGGGTAGTGAACAGTGAGGAGGATAGTGATAGACTTCAAGAGGATATAGACAGGCTGGTGGAATGGGCGGACCCATGGCAGATGAAAATTTAACGCAGAAAAGTGCGAAGTGATACATTTTGGTCGGAAGAATGAGAAGAGGCAAAATAAACTAGAGGGCACAATTCTAAAAGGGGTACAGGAACAGAGAGATCTGGGGGTATATGTACACAAATCGTTGAAGGTGGCAGGACAGGTTGAGAAAACGGTTAAAAAAGCACAAGGGATCCAGGGCTTTATAAATAGAGGCATAGAGTACAAAAGTATGGAAGTCATGATGAACCTTTATAAAATACTGGTTTGGCCACAACCGGAGTATTGTGTCCAGTTCTGGGCATCGCACTTTCAGAAGATGTGAGGGCCTTACAGAGGGTGCAGAAGAGATTTACTAGAATGGGTCCAGGGATGAGGGACTTCAGTTATGTGGAGAGACTGGAGAAGCTGGGGTTGTTCTCCTTAGAGCAGAGAAGGTTGTGAGGAGATTTGATAGAGGTATTCAAAATCATGAAGGGTCGAGACAGAGTAGATAGAGAGAAATTGTTCCCATTGGTGGAAGGGTCAAGATTCAGAGGACATAGATTTAAGGTGATTGGCAAAAGAACCAAAGGTGACATGAGGAAAAACTTTTTTACACAGCGAGTGGTTAGGATCTGGAATGCACTGCCCGAGGGGGTGGTGGAGGCAGATTCAATCATGGCCTTCAAAAGGGAACTGGATAAGTACTTGAAGGGAAAAAATTTGCAGGGCTACGAGGATAGGTCGGGGAGTGGGACTAGCTGTAATGCTCTTGCAGAGAGCCGGCACGGACTCGATGGGCCGAATGGCCTCCTTTCATACTATAACCATTCAATGATTCTATAAATGACCAGTACATGTTACTTACATCATTGAACTACCAGCTCATGCTAATTAGATCATCAAACTACCACTACACGTTAATTATATTATCTCAAAACCAGTACATGTTAATTACATTATGTACCAGCAGTACACATTAATTGCATCATTGAACTACCGGTACATGCTAATTACATCATGGAATTACCTGTACATGTTAATTACATCATTGAACTAGCATTACATGCTAATAAGGACATAAGAACATAAGAAATGGGGCTATTCGGCCCCTCGAGCCTGCTCCACCATTCAATCAGATCATGGCTGATCTTCGACCTCAACTCCACTTTCCCGCCCGATCCCCGTATCCCTTGATTCCCCTAGAGTCCAAAAATCTATCGATCTCAGTCTTAAATATACTCACGACTGAGCATCCACAGTCCACTGGGGTAGAGAATTCCAAATATTCATAATTCACAGAGTGAAGAAATTCCTCCTCATCTCAGTCTTGAATGGCCGACCCCTTATCCTGAGACTATGCCCCCTAGTTCTAGACTCTCCAGCCAGAGGAAACAATCTCTCAGCATCTACCCTGTCAAGCCCCCTCAGAATCTTATATGTTTCAATGAGATCACCTCTCATTCTTCTAAACTCCAGAGAGTATAGGCCCATTCTAATCAATCTCTCCTCATAGGACAACCCTCTCGTCCCAGGAATCAATCCAGTGAACCTTTGTTGCACCGCCTCTAAGGCAAATATATCCTTCCTTAGGTAAAGAGACCAAAACCGTACATAGTACTCCAGGTGAGGTCTCACCAGAGCCCTATATAATTTCAGCAAGACCTCCTTACTCTTATACTCCAACCCCCTTGCAATAAAGGCTAACATACCATTTGCCTTCCTAATTGCTTGTTGTACCTGTATGTTAACTTTCTGTGATTCATGTATAAGGACACCCAAATCCCTCTGACCACCAACATTTCTTAGCCTCTCACCTTTTAAAAAATATTCTGCTTTTCTATTCTTCCTATCAAAGTGGATAACCTCACATTTCCCCACATTATACTTCATCTGCCACCATCTGGGGGCAATATTCTGGCATGGGTGGAGGATTGGTTATCTAACAGGAAGCAGAGAGTTGGGATAAATGGTTCATTCTCGGACTGGCAACCTGTAGCCAGTGGTGTTCCGCAGGGGTCGGTGCTGGGTCCCCAACTCTTGGAGGAGGGGACCGAGTGTAACATATCAAAGTTTGCAGATGATACAAAGATGGGAGGGAAAGTAGAGAGTGAGGAGGACATAAAAAACCTACAGGGGGATATAGACAGGCTGGGTGAGTGGGCAGAGATTTGGCAGATGCAATACAATATTGGAAAATGTGAGGTTATGCACTTTGGCAGGAAAAATCAGAGAGCAAGTTATTATCTTAATGGCGAGAAACTGGAAAGTACTGCAGTACAAAGGGATCTGGGGGTCCCAGTGCAAGAAAATCAAAAAGTTAGTATGCAGGTGCAGCAGGTGATCAAGAAGGCCAACGGAATGTTGGCTTTTATTGCTAGGGGGATAGAATCTAAAAAAAGGGAGGTATTGCTGCAGTTATATAAGGTATTGGTGAGACCGCACCTGGAATACTGCATACAGTTTTGGTCTCCATACTTAAGAAAAGACATACTTGCTCTCGAGGCAGTACAAAGAAGGTTCACTCGGTTAATCCCGGGGATGAGGGGGTGGACATATGAGGAGAGGTTGAGTAGATTGGGACTCTACTCATTGGAGTTCAGAAGAATGAGAGGCGATCTTATTGAAACATATAAGATTGTGAAGGGGCTTGATCGGGTGGATGCGGTAAGGATGTTCCCAAGGATGGGTGAAACTAGAACTAGGGGGCATAATCTTAGAATAAGGGGCTGCTCTTTCAAAACTGAGATGAGGAGAAACTTCTTCACTCAGAGGGTAGTAGGTCTGTGGAATTTGCTGCCCCAGGAAGCTGTGGAAGCTACATCATTAAATAAATTTAAAACAGAAATAGACAGTTTCTTAGAAGTAAAGGGAATTAGGGGTTACAGGGAGCGGGCAGGAAATTGGACATGAATTTAGATTTGAGGTTAGGATCAGATCAGCCATGATCTTATTGAATGGCGGAGCAGGCTCGAGGGGCCGATTGGCCTACTCCTGCTCCTATTTCTTATGTTCTTATGTTCTTGCCCACTCACTTAACCTGTCTATATCCCTTTGCAGACTCTTTGAGTCCTCCTCACAGCTTACTTTCCCACCTAGCTTTGCATCGTCAGCAAACTTGGATACATTACACTCGGTCCCTTCATCTAAGTCATTAATATAGATTGTAAATAGCTGAGGCCCAAGCACTGATCCTTGCGGTACCCCACTAGTTACAGCCTGACAACCTGAGAATGACCCGTTTATCCCTACTCTCTGTTTTCTGACCGTTGACCAATCCTCTATCCATGCTAATATATTACCCCCAACCCCATGAGCTCTGACCTTGTGTAACCACCTTTTATGTGGCACCTTATCGAATGCCTTTTGAAAATCCAAATATACTCCATCCACTGGTTCCCCTTTATCTACCCTGCTAGTTACATCCTCAAAAAACTAATAAATTTGTTAAACACGATTTCCCTTTCATAAAACCATGTTGACTCTGCCTGATCATATTATGATTTTCTAAGTGTCCTGTTACCACTTCCTTAATAATGGATTCCAGCATTTTCCCAACGACTGATGTCAGGCTAACTGGCCTGTAGTTCCCTGTTTTCTCTCTCCCTCCTTTCTTGAATGGTGGGATTACATTTGCTACCTTCCAATCCACGGGGACCATCCTGGTTTCTCTGGAATTTTGGAAGATCATAACCAATGCATCCACTATCTCAGCAACCACCTCTTTTAAAATCCTAGGATGTCGGCCGTCAGGTCCAGGGGATGTGTTAGCTTTGTACATTCGTTGTGAATTATGAATTATTTCTCTAAATGTTCACCATTGCTTATCTACTGTCACATTGTCAAACTGCCAGTGCATGTTAATTACTCATTAAACTGACAGAACATGTTAATTACATCATTAATCTGACAGAACATGTTAATTATATCAGAACATATTAATTATATCATTAATCTGACAGAACATGTTAATTACATCATGGAACTGATCTTATGTTAATTACATCATTAAACGACCAGTACATTTTAACACGTTCAATACATCATTAAATTGCCACTACATGTTAATTACATCATGAAACTGACAGTACATGTTACATACAATCACTAATTGGTTGGTGGAATTCAGATTAATTGCTGGCACCTACGACAATATTGAGTTGTTTTCTTACCATTGACTGTTGCAGTGATTCCATCAGTGACCCTAAATAATATTACACCAGATAAAGAGAGAGATTAATGCTCGTACTGTCCATCTGGACTGGACCCAACACAATCAGTACAAAGCCCCCACTCTCACATATACACACAAATATATTTACATATTTATAAAGGGAGGCAGACAGAGGGCCTAAATTTATCAGTGCCTAAGCACATCAGAACGGAGAGGCTCACGGACTCTGGGCCTTATCACAATCCCGATGAGCCACAGGCACCAATTGGTCACCCCGACACAGCTCGTCCTTCCGCGTCCTTCGAATTTGGACCACTGCGCAGGTAAGTCTGGGGGAGGGGGCATGATTGGGAGGGGAGTGGCCCAAGAATTAGTGCGAGGCACCTCTTGCTCCTGCTCCTCCTCGCTCCACATTAAGGTAAGTTAAAAAAACTCACCTGCAGGCTTCTTCCACGGTGTCCAGTGGTCCCTTTAATGACCCATGGTTAGGCCGCTGTAGAGCCTGAGAAACTAGTGGGTGCTTACGGCAATGGATGGGCCTGGTTTCAATATTGAATTGAAGCCTGCGCTCATTTCAGGCAACCGCCTGAAGAAAAAGACCCTGCCCAATCAGCAGTGATCCAGGCCTTCCCGCTGCTCAATTGGTCATCGCTGCGCCCACCCTATGCTTGTATAATGGGCACAGCAATGGTGAACTTCGAACCCGAGAGTCTGGGGTCCTTAATAACGCACAGCCCAACCAGGGTTACCAAATCTGGTTAGAGGCGATCCTGGAGGTTTTAACCAGACGATGTGTGATCACATGATGTCTGGCCATGTGACGTTTGACCACGTGATGTGTGATCACATGATGTCTGGCCACGTGATGTCTGATCACGTGACATCTGACCACGTGACTTCTGGCCACGTGACGTCTGGCCACGTGACATCTGCAATTGCTATTGCACCCCTCTTTCCCTCGCTCTCACCCCGAGCCCCCATCATCCAATCTCCCTCTGTCCCCCTCATTCCCACTCTCTCTCCCCTCTCCCTCTCACCACTCGTGCCCCCATCTCCCAGTCTCTCTCTCCCCCCTCTCGCAGTCTCCCTCTCTCCCCTCGAGCTCCCATCTTCCAGTCTCTTTCTCTCCCCCTCACTCTCACTCTCTCTCTCTCCCCCTCACTCCCTCTCTTCCACCCCAAATCCCCATCTCCCAGTCTTCCTCTCTCCCCCAAGCCCCCATCTCCCATTCTCTCTCTCCCCCCATCTCTTAGTCTCTCTTTCCCCCTCTCCCCCTCTCTCCCTCTCTGCCCCTCTCTCCCAGTCTCCTTGTCTCCCCCGAGCCCCATCTCCCAATGTCTCTCTCTCCCCCGTCTCCCAGTCTCCCTCTCTCCCCCCAAACCCCCAGCTCCCAGTCTTTCTCTCTCCCCCATCTCTCAGTCTCTCTCTCTCCCCCACCTTCTCCCAGTCTCCCCCTCTCTCCCCCTCACTTCCTGTATCTCTGTCCTCCTCTCTCCCCCTCTCCCCCACCCTCTCTCCCTCTCTCCCCCGTCCCCCCTCTCCTCCCCTCTCTCCCCCTCTCTCTCTCTCACCCCCTGATCCCCCATCCCCAGTCTCAGTAGTAGTTGCATGAGCAGTAATTCACCCAAATAAGAGTTTTAAAAGCCAATAGTTCATGGGTGAAGGGGGAGACTGAGATAAAATGGGACAGTAGATGAGATAAGCAGATAGAAACTGAGAGAAAGATGGACAGACAGATAGAGGGAGATTCATGAAACTCAGGGAGAGCTTAAAACTGAGTCTGGGAGTAAGCAGACAAGATTGAGAGAAAGAGATAATGGATGAGATCATAGTATCTTGGTATGTTACAGCACAGGAGCAGGAGGCCATTCGGCCCATCATGCCTGTGCTGGCTCTTTGAACGAGCTATCCAATTAGTCCCTCTCCCCTGCTCTTTCCCCATAGCCCCATCTCCCAGTCTCCCCCCTTCCCTCGAGCCCCCAATTCCCAGTCTCCCTCTCTCCTCCCCTCTCTCCCCCCAAGGAGTTGGAGGCCTTCAAGTATTTATCCAATTCCATTTTGAAAGTTATTATTGAATCTGCTTCCACCGCCCTTTCAGGCAGTGAATTCCAGATCATCACAACTCACTGAGTAAAAAAATGTTTCCTCATGTTGCCTCGGGTTCTTTTGCCGATCACCTTAAATCTGTGTCCTCTGGTTACTGACCCTTCTGTCACTGGAAACAGTTTCTCCTTATTTACTCTATCAAAACCCTTCATGATTTTGAACACCTCTATCAAATCTCCTCTTAACCTTCTCTGCTCTAAGGAGAACAATCCCGGCTTCTCCAGTCTCTCCACACAAAAGGCATCAAGGGGTATGGGGAGAGAGCGGGAATATGGTATTGAGATAGAGGATCAGCCATGATCATATTGAATGGCGGAGCAGGCTCGAAGGGCCGAATGGCCTACTCCTGCTCCTAGTTTCTATGTTTCTATCTATATTTCTACACAACTGAAATCTCTCATCCCTAGAACCATTCTAGTAAATCTCTTCTGCACCCTCTCTAAGGCCTTCACATCCTTCCTAAAGTGCAGTGCCCAGAATTGTACACAATACTCCAGTTGTGGTCAAGCCAGTGTTTTATAAAAGTTTATCATAACATCCTTGCTTTTGTACTCTATGCCTCTATTTATCCTGTGTAGAAAAAAAATAGGAGCAGGAGTAGGCCATTCGGCCCTTCGAGCCTGCTCCGCCATTCAATATGATCATGGCTGATCCTCTATCTCAATACCATATTCCCGCTCTCTCCCCATACCCCTTGATGCCTTTTGTATCTAGAAATCTATCCAGCTCCTTCTTAAATATATTTAGTGACTTGGCCTCCACTGCCTTCTGTGGTAGAGAATTCCACAGGTTCACCACCCTCTGAGTGAAGAAATTTCTACTCATCTCAGTCCTAAATGTCCTACCCCGTATCCTGAGACTGTGACCCCTCGTTCTGGACACCCCAGCCAGGGGAAACATCCTCGCTGCATCCAGTCTGTCTAGCCCTGTCAGAATTTTATATCTTTCAATGAGATCCCCTCTCATTCTTCTAAACTCGAGTGAATACAGGCCGAGTCGACCCAATCTCTCCTCATACGACAGTCCTGCCATCCCAGGATCAGTCTGGTGAACCTTTGCTGCACTCCCTCTATGGGAAGTATATCCTTTCTTAGATAAGGAGACCAAAACTGCACACAATACTCCAGGTGTGGTCTCACCAAGGCCCTGTGTAACTGCAGTAAGACATCCTTGACATTCAACGGAATGGGGGTCACCACTGACAAAAAACTTAACTGGACCAACCATATAAATACTGTGGCTACAAGAGCAGGTCAGAGGCTGGGTATTCTGCGGCGAGTGACTCACCTCCTGACTCCCCAAAGCCTTTCCACCATCTACAAGGCACAAGTCAGGAGTGTGATGGAACACTCTCCACTTGCCTGGATGAGTGCAGCTCCAACAACACTCAAGAAGCTCGACACCATCCAGGACAAAGCAGCCCGCTTGATTGGCACCCTATCCACCACCCAAACATTCACTCCCTTCACCACCGGTGCACTGTGGCTGCAGTGTGTACCATCCACAGGATGCACTGCAGCAACTCGCCAAGGCTTCTTCGACAGCACCTCCCAAACCCGCGACCTCTACCACCTAGAAGGATAAGAGCAGCAGGCACATGGGAACAACACCACCTGCACGTTCCCCTCCAAGTCACACACCATCCCGACTTGGAAATATATCGCCGTTCCTTCATTGTCGCTGGGTCAAAATCCTGGAACTCCCTTCCTAACAGCACTGAGGGAGAACCTTCACCACAAGGACTGCAGCGGTTCAAGAAGGTGGCTCACCACCACATTCTCAAGGGCAATTAGGGATGGGCAATAAATGCCGGCCTTGCCAGCGACGCCCACATCCCATGAACGAATAAAAAAAATCCTTGCTCCTATACTCACATCCTCTTGCAATGAAGGCCAACATACGATTTGCTTTCCTAACTGCTTGCTGCACCTGCATGTTTGCTTTCAGTGACTGGTGTACAAGGACACCCAGGTCCCTTTGTACATCAACATTCCCCAATCTATCACCATTTAAATAATACTCTGCCTTTCTGTTTTTCCTTCCAAATTGGATAACTTCACATTTATCCACATTATACTGCATCTGCCATGTATTTGCCCACTCACTCAACTTGTCTAAATCGCCTTGAAGCCTCTTTGCATCCTCCTCACAACTCACGATCCCACCTAGTTTTGTGTCGTCAGCAAACTTGGAAATATTACATTTGGTTCCCTCATCCAAATCATTGATATATATTGTGAATAGCTGGGGCCCAAGCACTGATCCCTGCGGTACCCCACTAGTCACTACCTGCCACCCCGAAAAAGACCCATTTATTCCTACTCTCTGTTTCCTGTCTGTTAACCAATTTTCAATCCATGTCAGTATATTCCCCCCAATCCCATGTGCTTTAATTTTGCACACTAACCTCTTATGTGGGACTTTATCAAAGGCCTTCTGAAAATCCAAATAAATCACATCCACTGGTTCTCCCTTATCTATTCTACCAGTTACATCCTCAAAAAACTCCAGTAGGTTTGTCAAACACTCTTTCCCTTTCATAAATCCATGTTGACTTTGTCTAATCCCGTTGATATTTTCTAAGTGTCCTGTTATCACATCTTTTATAATAGACTCTAGCATTTTCCCTACTACTGATGTTGGGCTAACCGGTCTGTAATTCCCTGTTTTTTCTCTCCCTCCTTTTTTAAATAGTGGGTTTACATTTGCCACCCACCAAACTGCAGGAACTGTTTCAGAGTCGATAGAATTTTGGAAGATGACTTGGAAGCATGATTCGTATGCTTTCTTAACGGCTTAACTGTTTTCTCAACCTGTTCTTCCACCTTCAACTATTTGTGCACATAAACCCCCAGATCTCTCTGTTCCTGTACCCAGTTTAGCCTTTTAGAATTGTATCCTTTAGTTTATATTGCCTCTCCTCGACTGGCCTGTAGTTACCGGGTTTATCCCTCTCCCCTTTTTTGAACAGGGGTGTAACATTTGCAATCCTCCAGTCCTCCAGCACCATCCCCGTATCTAAGGAGGATTGGAAGATTGTGGCCAGAGGCTCCGCAATTTCCACCCTTACTTCCCTCAGTAACCGAGGATGCATCCCATCCCGACCGGGTGACTTTTCTACTGTCAATCTTTTCAGTACCTCCTCTTTATCTATTTTTATCCTATTCAATATCACTACTCCCTCCTCCTTTACTGCTACAATAACAGCATCCTCTTCTCTAGTGACGACCGGTGTGAAGTTTTCATTTAGTGCCTCAGCCACGCCCTCTGCCTCCACAAGAAGATCTTTTTTGTCCCTAATCGGTCCCACCCTTCCTTTGACTACCCTTTTACTATTTTTATGTTTATAGAAGACTTTTGGATTCCCTTTTATGTTAGCCGTTAATCTATCCTCATACTCTCTCTTTGCCCCTCTTATTCCCTTTTTTAGATCCCCTCTGTACTTTCTGTATTCAGCCTGGTTCTCAACTGTATTATGAACCTTACATTTGTCACAAGCCTCCTTTTTCTGTTTCATTTTAATCTCTACATCTTTAGTCATCCAGGGAGCTCTAACTTTGGATGCCCTTCCTTTCCCCCTCATGGGAATGTGTCTACTCTGTACCCGAACCAAATCCTTCTTGAAGGCCTCCCATTGTTCAATTACTGTTTTGCTGCCAATGTTTGATTCCAATCCACCTGGACAAGATCCCTTTTAACTCACTGAAATTAGCTCTCCTCCAGTTAAGCATTTTCACATTTGATTGTTCCTTGTCCTTTTCCATAATTATTCTGAACCTAATGATGTTATGATCACTGTTCCCCAGATGCTCCCCACTGACACATGCTCCACTTGCCCCACTTCATTCCCCAGAACTAGACCCAGCACCGCTTCCTTCCTGGTTGGGCTGGAAACACACTGATCAAGCAAGGTCTCTTGTACAGATTTTAGGAATTCCTCCCCTCTTTGCCCTTTTCAATCTGTTACTATCCCAGTCTATGTAATTGAAGTGCCCCCTTATCACTAATCTATAGTTCTTACTGGGGAAAGTCTAAGAGCACAAGATAGAGATAGAAAAAGAGAGGCAGCATGAGATGGGGGGTTGAAAGATTGAACGAGAGACATAGAGCATGAGATTGAGGAAGAGCATGAGAGATAGAAGGATGGAGAAAGCATGAGATATTTAGCATGAACTAGATAGACAGAGAGATAGAGTATGAGAGTGATAGCATGAGATAGATAGAGAGAGAGACAGATCGTGCAACATGGGAAGAGCATGAGACTGAGGAAGATACTGAGAGAGATTGAGCATCAGATGGGGAAAGCATGAGACTGAGAGAGATAGAACATGAAAATAACAAAACATGAGTTAGAGATACACAGAGAAAGAGCCTGCAACATGGGGAGAACATGTGACTGAGAGAGATAGAGCGATCTAGGGAGAAAGCATAAGCAAAAGAAAGAAATCGTAGGTGAAACGGGGAGAGAACATGATGCATAAAAATAGTAACAGAGATGGAAGAAACAAAGACAAACCAATGTCAATCATAAGAAAAGATAAAATCTGAGAATGGAACAAATTGTATTTACCTGTTCTGTGTTGGTCTGTTTGTGAAACAGGCCCATCGTTTTACACAGAGTAAAACGGTTACAATAATGCCCAGGAGGAGCAGTAAACCCAACAGGGAGCCGACAATAATCGGAGCCAAATCTCGAGTCCAGGCTTCTGTAAAATATCAGCAGGGTTTACACATTTCTGCAATGGATGTATAAGAACATAAGAACATAAGAAATAGTAGTCCCTAAGGCCCCTCGAGCCTGCTCCGCCATTCAATCAGATCATGGCTGATCTTCGACCTCAACTCCACTTTCCTGCCCTTGATTCCCCAGAGTCCAAAAATCTACCATCTCAGCCTTGAATATATTTAATGACTGAGCATCCACAGCCCTCTGGGGGAGAGAATTCCAAAGATTCACAACCCTCTCCTTAAAGAAATTCCTCCTCATTTCAGTCTTGAATGTCCGACCCCTTATCCTGAGACTATGATCCTAGTTCTAGACTCTCCAGCCAGGGGAAACAACCTCTCAGCATCTACCCTGTCAAGCCCCCTCATAATCTTATATGTTTCAATGAGATCACCTCTCATTCTTCTAAACTCCAGAGAGTACAGGCCCATTCTACTCAATCTCTCCTCATAGGACAACCCTCTGATTCCAGGAATTAATCTAATGAACCTTCGTTGCACCGCCTCTAAGGCAAGTATATCCTTCCTTAGATAAGGAAACCAAAACTGTACACAGTACTCCAGGTGAGGTCTCACTAAAGCCCTGTACAATTGTAGTAAGACTTCCTTACTCTTGTACTCCATCCCCCTTGTAATAAAGGCCAACATTCCATTTGCTTTCCTAATTGCTTGCTGTACCCGCATGCTAACTTTTTGTGTTTCTTGTACGAGGACACCCAAGTCTCTCTGAACACCAACATTTAATAGTTTCTCACCATTTAAAAAATATTCTGTTTTTCTATTCTTCCTACCAAAGTGAATAACCTCACATTTCCCCACATTATACTCCACCCGTCACCTTCTTGCCCACTCACTTAACCTGTGTATGACACGGATCATTAGAAATAGACACACACTGTAACTTCAGTAATGGACTGTGATCATTAGGGGACATTTTACTCCTGTAATGAAGTGTAGTCACTGTTGTAATGTAGGAAACACGGCAACAAGGACCTACAATCATCAAAGTGACAATGGCCAGATAGTCTGTTTTAATGATATTGTTTGAGGGAAATATTGGCCAGGACACCGGGGAGAACTCCCCTGCTCTTCTTCTAATAATGCCGTGGGATCTTTTATATCCACCTGTGAGGACATTCGAGGCCTCGGTTTAATATTTCATCCGAAAGACAGCACCTCCGACAGTGCAGCACTCCCTCGGTACTGAACTGAAGTGTTAGCCGAGATTCAGTACTCAAGCCCCTACAGTGGGGATTGAAGCTGCTGCCTTCTGACTCAGCAGTGAACGTGCTGCCCAGAGTCACAGCTGACACCTGGCAGAAAAAGGGTTAGAATGTGTTTTATAAGGACAGCAGAATTTGAACACGGAATCTCATGCTTTTTCTTTCTGTACTGAAATGTAAGTCCGACCTCAAGACAAAATAAGCACCAGCATGATGCCAGGTCCAGTATGAAAGAATCCATACGCGAGATTGTGTGAGTCCTAATGGAGTGGGACCTTGTGGCCATGAATGAGGAAGATAAGACGTATGGGAAAGTGAAGGGAGAGCATTATGAGATAACGTCATCTCACCTGTGACAACCAATAGTGAAACTGTATCAGTTGATCACATCTACACACTTGTAGTTATTGAGGTGGTTTCATGCCTTACGAGGATATTTAGGTTAGTGATTTGTAGTTTAAAAAGTTATAAAAAGGTGGCAAATTGTAACTGGACGTTGGATTCGACCATGCTTTTTTCTCAATAGACTCGTTTCCCAAGTGAAGGGCTGTTTACTCCTGGCCGGAGAGTCTAGAACCAGGGGTCAAAGTCTCAGGATAAGGGGTCAGACATTCAGGACTGAGATGAGGAGGAATTTCTTCACTCAGAGGGTTGTGAATCTTTGGAATTCTCTACCCCAGAGGGCTGTGGATGATGAGTGGTTGAATATATTCAAGGCTGAGATTGATAGATTTTTGGACTCTCGGGGAATCAAGGGATATGGGGATCGGGAAAGTTGAGGTTGAAGATCAGCCATGATCTTATTGAATGGCGGAGCAGGCTCGAGGGGCCGGATGGCCCACTCCTGCTCCTATTTCTTATGTTCTTATGAAATCTTAGTTGTAAGTACTTTACCTTATTCGAAGGGTCAAACTTTGAATCAGTGAAACCTTGCTTGTCAGCGTATGGACTTACCATCATCGAACGGACTCAGCTGAATCTAGCCAGCTGACACGATGGCATCAGAGTGGACTCAGGCATTTTGTTGGTGGTGCCTCATTTGTATTTGATAGGTGAGCTGCAAGCTCGAGCCAGTGCTGACAGGCAGCTTGCCGATCGGGGGGGGCGGGGGGGAGGATGTTGGGAAATTTGCCGGTTCCTCTGGAGCCGAGCCGGAAATGGAGCCTTAAAGGGGAAGGGGGGGTGTGGCAGAACAAAGCATTCTGGGGTTGGACATGAAAGGACCGGTCGTGTGTCGGAAGGTTTTTGTGGGACCAGAAGGAGGAGAATTTGCACTGTTCACATCCCCACAAAAATCATTCTGTGCAGTTTCCAGAGTGGTCTGTAGCCGACCTTTAAGGACCACTGGTTCAGCTACTCTATGCCTCGTGCCAATGGGTGGAGCATGCATTGCACACTCTATGCTCATTGGTACCTGAAAAAGCATTAGGGTCTTATGTACATCATAGCACTTTGATTGGCTCACCTTAATGAGGTGCCCACCTGAAACAGCCGGGAGCTCAAGCCACCCATTTCTGGACCGGTTGGAAATGACAGGAGGGGGATTGGGAGCAGGATTGGGGCAGTAAGATCAGTGCCATCATTTTCAGAATGCTACTGCTCCGTAACCCCCTGGGAGGGGCTGGAGAAAATTCAGCCCTGTGCCTGTCCATCACACTTACATACATTTCAAAATCATTAACTGTATTTGAGGCTTTTTCAGAAATTCCTGAGAGATGTGATCAGGTGCTGATAGAAATGCAAAGCTGCCATTTATAAAATCAAACAAAAAGACATTGTTACTTACTTGCTGCATGCAGCTCAGTCCCATTCACCGATATCTCTCCATTGGTCACACTCAGCTCAGTCCCATTCACCGATATCTCTCCATTGGTCACACTCAGTTCAGTCCCATTCCCGGACATCTCTCCATTGGTCACACTCAGCTCAGTCCCATTCCCGGATATCTCTCCATTGGTCACACTCAGCTCAGTCCCATTCCCGGATATCTCTCCATTGGTCACACTCAGCTCAGTCCCATTCCCGGATATCTCTCCATTGGTCACACTCAGCTCAGTCCCATTCCCGGATATCTCTCCATTGGTCACACTCAGCTCAGTCCCATTCCCAGATATCTCTCCAATGGTCACACTCAGTACAGTCCCATTCCCGGATATCTCTCCATTGCTTCCACTCAGCTCAGTCCCATTCCCGGATATCTCTCTAATGGTCACACTCAGCTCAGTCCCATTGCCAGATATCTCTCCAATGGTCACACTCAGCTCAGTCCCATTCCCGGATATCTCTCTAATGGTCACACTCAGCTCAGTCCCATTGCCAGATATCTCTCCAATGGTCACACTCAGCTCAGTCCCATTCCCGGATATCTCTCCATTGGTAACACTCAGTACAGTCCCATTCCTGGATATCTCTCCATTGGTTGCACTCAGCTCATTCCCATTCCCAGATATCTCTCCATTGCTTCCACTCAGCTCAGTCCCATTCCCGGATATCTCTCTACTGGTTACACACAGCTCATTCCCATTCCCAGATATCTCTCCATTGGTTGCACTCAGCTCAGTCCCATTCTCAGATATCTCTCCATTGGTTGCACTCAGCTCATTCCCATTCCCAGATATCTCTCCATTGGTTGCACTCAACTCAGTCCCATTCCCAGATATCTCTCCATTGGTTACACTCAGCTCATTCCCATTCCCAGATATCTCTCCATTGCTTCCACTCAGCTCAGTCCCATTCCCAGATATCTCTCCATTGGTTGCACTCAGCTCAGTCCCATTCCCAGATATCTCTCCATTGGTTGCACTCAGCTCATTCCCATTCCCAGATATCTCTCCATTGCTTCCACTCAGCTCAGTCCCATTCCCAGATATCTCTCTACTGGTTACACTCAGCTCATTCCCATTCCCGGATGTCTCTCCATTGCTTCCACTCAGCTCAGTCCCATTCCCGGATATCTCTCCATTGGTTGCACTCAGCTGAGTCACATTCCCGGATATCTCTCCGTTGGTTGCACTCAGCTCAGTCCCATTCCCAGATATCTCTCCATTGGTTGCACTCAGCTCAGTCCCATTCCCGGATATCTCTCCATTGGTTGCACTCAGCTCATTCCCATTCCCGGATATCTCTCCATTGCTTCCACTCAACTCAGTCCCATTCCCGGATATCTTTCCATTTGTTGCAATCAGCTCATTCCCATTCCCGGATATCTCTCCATTGCTTCCACTCAGCTCAGTCCCATTCCCGGATATCTCTCCATTGGTTGCACTCAGTTCAGTCCCATTCCCAGATAACTCTCCATTGCTTCCACTCAGCTCAGTCCCATTCCCGGATATCTCTCCATTGGTTGCACTCAGTTCAGTCCCATTCCCAGATAACTCTCCATTGCTTCCACTCAGCTCAGTCCCATTCCCAGATATCTCTCCATTGGTTGCACTCAGCTCAGTCCCATTCCTGGATATCTCTCCATTGGTTGCACTCAGCTCAGTCCCATTCCCTGATATCGCTCCATTAGTTGCACTCAGCTCAGTCCCATTCTCATTTATCTCTCTACTAGTTACACTCAGCTCAGTCCCATTCCCCAATATCTCTCCATTTGTTGCACTCAGCTCATTCCCATTCCCCAATATCTCTCCATTGCTTCCACTCAGCTCACTCCCATTCCCGGATATCTCTCCATTGGTTGCACTCAGCTCATTCCCATTCCCGAATATCTCTCCATTGCTTCCACTCAGCTCAGTCCCATTCCCGGATATCTCTCCATTGGTTGCACTCAGTTCAGTCCCATTCCCAGATAACTCTCCATTGGTTACACTCAGCTCATTCCCATTCCCGGATATCTCTCCATTGCTTCCACTCAGTTCAGTCCCATTCCCAGATATCTCTCTACTAGTTACACTGAGCTCAGTCCCATTCCCCAATATCTCTCCATTGGGTGCACTCAGCTCATTCCCATTCCCGGATATCTCTCCATTGCTTCCACTCAGTTCAGTCCCATTCCCGGATATCTCTCCACTGGTTGCACTCAGCTCATTCCCATTCCCGGGTAACTCTCCATTGGTTGCACACAGCTCATTCCCATTCCCAGATATCTCTCCATTGGTTGCACTCAGCTCAGTCCCATTCCCATATATCTCTCCATTGCTTCCACTCAGCTCAGTCCCATTCCCCGATATCTCTCCATTGGTTCCACTCAGCTCATTCCCATTCCCAGATATCTCTCTACTAGTTACACTCAGTTCAGTCCCATTCCCCAATATCTCTCCATTGCTTCTACTCAGCTCAGTCCCATTCCCAGATATCTCTCCTTTGCTTCCACTCAGCTCGGTCCCATTCCCAGATATCTCTCCATTGCTTCCACTCAGCTCAGTCCCATTCCCCGATATCTCTCCATTGCTTCCACTCAGCTTGGTCCCATTCCCGGATATCTCTCCATTGGTTGCACTCAGCTCAGTCCCATTCCTGGATATCTCTCCATTGCTTCCACTCAGCTCAGTCCCATTCCCGGATATCTCTCCATTGCTTCCACTCAGCTCAGTCCCATTCCTGGATATCTCTCCATTGCTTCCACTCAGCTCAGTCCCATTCCCGGATATCTCTCCATTGGTTGCACTCAGCTCATTCCCATTCCCAGATATCTTGCCATTGGTTGCACTCAGCTCATTCCCATTCTCAGATAACTCTCTACTAGTTACACTCAGCTCAGTCTCATCCCCAGATATCTCTCCATTGCTTCCACTCAGCTCAGTCCCATTCCCGGATAACTCTCCATTGGTTACACTCAGTTCAGTCCCATTCCCAGATATCTCTCCATTGCTTCCACTCAGCTCAGTCCCATTCCCGGATGACTCTCCATTGGTTACACTCAGTTCAGTCCCATTCCCAGATATCTCTCCATTGCTTCCACTCAGCTCAGTCCCATTCCCGGATAACTCTCCATTGGTTACACTCAGTTCAGTCCCATTCCCAGATATCTCTCCATTGCTTCCACTCAGCTCAGTCCCATTCCCAGATATTTCTCCATTGGTTCCATTCAGTTCAGCCCCATTCCCGGATATCTCTCTATTGTTTATATTCAGCTCAGCCCCATTCCCAGATATCTCTCCATTGCTTCCATTCAGCTCAGTCCCATTCCCGGATGTTTCTCTACTGGTCACATTCAGCTCAGTCCCATTCCCGGATAACTCTCCAATAGTCACATTCAGCTCAGTCCCATTCCCGGATATCTCTCCAATGGTCACATTCAGCTCAGTCCCATTCCCAGATATCTCTCCATTAGTTCCATTCAGCTCAATCCCATTCCCGGATGTTTCTCTACTGGTTACACTCAGTTCAGTCCCATTCCCGAATATCCCTTCACTGGTTATATTGAGCTGGGTTCCATTCCCACTGATATCTCCCCACACTTTACAGTAATAGACGGCAGTGTCATTGGGCTGCACGTTTGTGATTGTCAGAATGAAGCTGTTATTGGCGATGTCTCTGGAAGGCTGGAAACGGTCAGTGGACCCTGGGCCCCCTCGTGTGTTGTTCATTACATCGTGTGTTAAAACCCACTCCATATCTTGCCCTGGTAGTTGCCGGTACCAGTGGACATCGGTGTCTCTCACTGTGGTCTTCTGTATGGTGCAGTGTAACCGGGCTGTCTGACCCTCTGTGACACGTTCCAGGCTCGGAGACTGGATAATGACGGGAGCATTTGCACCTTTAAGGAAAAAAATCCGTAATTTAAAAACCGGTCTGAAGGTTACAAGGTGTTCTCAGTGTTCTCAGTTGTATTGAGTGTCCTCTATTGTAACTGCAAGTCTGTACTGCTAATGGCACAATACAGACACGTCGGTAGGATAGGAATCATTATCAAACTGACAGTGTATCACAGTGCTCTTACTGAATAATAGTCAGACTGGAATTATCCTGCATTATACTGACTCATTGCTCTCCCATAATATCACTCAGAGTTGAAAACAATTGTGTCTGCCTTCCTATTTGTTTTATTTGCTTCCTTTGCACTTTATTTATTTCTATGTTCAGCTCTCTGTCTCTCTGTCTCTCTGGTTCCCTGTCTCTCTGTCTTCTGTCTTTCTGTTCTCTGTCTCTGTTCTCTGTCTCTCTGGTTCTCTGTCTCTCTGGTCTCTGTTTCTCTGTCTCTCTGTTCTCTGTCTCTCTGTTCGCTGTCTTTCTGTTCTCTGTCTCTCTGTCTTCTGTCTCTCTGGTTCTCTGTCTCTCTGGTTCTCTGTCTCTCTGGTTCTCTGTCTCTCTGGTCTCTGTTTCTCTGTCTCTCTGTTCTCTGTCTTCTGTCTCTCTGTCTTCTGTCTCTCTGTTTCTCTGTCTCTCTGTTCTCTGTCTCTCTGTTCTCTGTCTCTCTGTCTTCTGTCTCTCTGTTCTCTGTCTCTCTGGTTCTCTGTCTTCTGTCTCTCTGTCTTCTGTCTCTCTGGTTCTCTGTCTCTCTGGTTCTCTGTCTCTCTGGTTCTCTGTCTCTCTGGTTCTCTGTCTCTCTGGTTCTCTGTCTCTCTGTCTCTCTGGTTCTCTGTCTCTCTGTTCGCTGTCTTTCTGTTCTCTGTGTCTCTGTTCTCTGTCTCTCTGGTTCTCTGTCTCTCTGGTTCTCTGTCTCTCTGGTTCTCTGTCTCTCTGGTCTCTGTTTCTCTGTCTCTCTGTTCTCTGTCTTCTGTCTCTCTGTCTTCTGTCTCTCTGTTTCTCTGTCTCTCTGTTCTCTGTCTCTCTGTTCTCTGTCTCTCTGTCTTCTGTCTCTCTGTTCTCTGTCTCTCTGGTTCTCTGTCTCTCTGGTTCTCTGTCTCTCTGGTTCTCTGTCTCTCTGTTCTCTGTCTCTCTGGTTCTCTGTCTCTCTGATTCTCTGTCTCTGGTTCTCTGTCTCTCTGTTCTCTGTCTCTCTGTCTCTCGGTTCTCTGTCTCTCTGGTTCTCTGTCTCTCTCTCTGGTTCTCTGTCTCTCTCTCTGTTAGATCCATCTTTTCTCTCTGTTCCCCTGTGTGGCCCTCGTGCACTTTTTCCACTTTGCTGTCTGTAACTTCCTCTGTCTGGTTCTGTCCTTCTTCTCTATGACTTTTTTTCCTGTAAATCTCTGCTTTCCTCTGCCTTCTATCTCTTCGATATGTCTCCCAATGTCTCCCAATGGCTTAAAGTAAAAAACAGTCCTTCTAAACCACATGACTGAATTCTGAGAAGGAAACTTTAATACTGGAAATCGGGGCGACCCTGAGACAGACCAAGGGGGGAGTTTTGGCCCCTGGAATGGGCGGGAGAGGGGCGGGGTTCTTAAAATTGTGAAACCCGTTCCCAACCCACCGTGAAGGCACTTACTTCCTATTTAACTGGGCGGGCTGGGGGGCGAGCGAGTAACTGGCTCTTGGTAACTGGTCAGCAATTTTAATATGTTAACAAGGCAGTGAGCCGCAGATTTTAGCCACCATTTGGATTTAACGCTTGCAGGCCAGGTTTCCCAGAGCTCAGAAAACCGGCAGCTGAAGGGAGGCGAGAACTGCCTGATCCAGCAGGTAAATGCTTTTCCAGCACTGCATGTGGGCCAGGAGGAGGAGAGCCTTCCCCCCTGACCCCCGCCAAGCAAACCTGCCCGCAATCAGCTGACCACCCCTGCAATCTCGCTCCCTGCGATCTCACCCCCCCGCAACCTCTCCCCCGCGATCTCTCTCCCCCGCAATCTCTCCCCCGCGATCTCTGTCCCCCGCAATCTCCCCCCGCGATCTCTCCCCTCCCGCAATCTCTCCCCCGCGATCTCTCTCCCCCCGCGATCTCTCCCCTCCCGCAATCTCTCCCCCGCGATCTCTCCCCTCCCGCAATCTCTCCCCCGCGATCTCTCCCCTCCCGCAATCTCTCCCCCGCGATCTCTCTCCCCCCGCGATCTCTCCCCTCCCGCAATCTCTCCCCCGCGATCTCTCTCCCCTGCAATCTCCCCCCCGCGATCTCTCCCCTCCCGCAACCTCTCCCCCGCGATTTCTCTCCCCCGCGATCTCTCCCCCGTGATCTCTCTCCCCCACAATCTCTCCCCCGCGATCTCTCTGCCCCGCAATCTCTCCTCCGCAATCTCCCCCCCCGCGATCTCTCTCCTCCGCAATCTCCCCCCCCGCAATCTCTCCCCTCCCGCAATCTCCCCTCCCGCAATCTCTCCCCCGCAATCTCCCCCCCCGCGATCTCTCTCCTCCGCAATCTCCCCCCCCGCAATCTCTCCCCTCCCGCAATCTCTCCCCCGCGATCTCTCTCCCCCCGCGATCTCTCCCCTCCCGCAATCTCTCCCCCGCGATCTCTCTCCCCCCGCGATCTCTCCCCTCCCGCAATCTCTCCCCCGCGATCTCTCTCCCCCCGCGATCTCTCCCCTCCCGCAATCTCTCCCCCGCGATCTCTCTCCCCCGCAATCTCCCCCCCGCGATCTCTCCCCTCCCGCAACCTCTCCCCCGCGATTTCTCTCCCCCGCGATCTCTCCCCCGTGATCTCTCTCCCCCACAATCTCTCCCCCGCGATCTCTCCCCCGCGATCTCTCTGCCCCGCAATCTCTCTCCTCCGCAATCTCCCCCCCCGCAATCTCTCCCCTCCACAATCTCTCCCCTGCAATCTCTCTCCCCCGCAATCTTGCTCTCTGCGATCTCTCCCCCCCGCAATCTCTCCCCCGTGATCTCTCTCCCCCGCAATCTCCCCCCCGCGATCTCTCTCCCCCGCAATCTCTCTCCCCGCAATTTCTCCCCTACGATCTTGCTCCCCGCAATTTCTCTGCCCACAACCTTTCTCCCCGCGATCTGTCCCCCCCGCGATCCGATCCTTCGGGATCTCTCCCCCCTGAGACCTCCTCCCCCCGAGCAATCTCTCCCTCCCACCTGCCTCTCCGGGTCCCTGGCTGTGACCTTCTACTGCAAGCCTTCCCGCCTGACAGCCAGCTAGCCTCTCAGTCTGGCCTGCAGCTGGGCGGGAATTAGAGAAAAATAATGCAAATTAGGTCCTGCCATTAAATTATATTGAATTATATAAAATGTACAGCACAGAAACAGGCCATTCGGCCCAACGGGTCCGTGCTGGTGTTTATGCTCCACACGAGCCTCCTCCCTCCCTACTTCATCTCACCCTATCAGCATATCCTTCTATTCCTTTCTCCCTCGTGTGTTTATCCAGCTTCCCCTTAAATGTATCTACACTATTCACCTCAACTACTCCTTGTGGGAGTGAGTTCCACATTCTCACCACTCTCTGGGTAAAGAAGTTTCTCCTGAATTCCCTATTGGATTTATTAGTGACTATCTTATATTTATGACCCCGAGTTCTGGTCTCCCCACAAGTGGAAACATCAGGGAAAGGGCGGGGGAGTGGGACTAGTTGGATTGCTCTTGCATAGAGCCGGCGCGGACTCGATGGGCCGAATGGCCTCCTTCCGTGCTGTAACCTTTCTATGATTCTATGACTCTATCTTCTCTATGTTTACCTTATCAAACCCTTTCATAATTTTAAAGACCTCTATCAGGTCACCCCTCAGTCATCTCTTTTCTAGAGAAAAGAATCCCAGCCTGTTCAGCCTTTCCTGATAAGGATATCCTCTCAGTTCTGGTATCATCCTTGTGAATCTTTTTTGCACCTTCGCCAATGCCTCT
This sequence comes from Heptranchias perlo, assembly GCF_035084215.1. Lineage (NCBI taxonomy): Eukaryota > Metazoa > Chordata > Chondrichthyes > Hexanchiformes > Hexanchidae > Heptranchias > Heptranchias perlo. The sequence goes on from NC_090332.1 coordinate 1,250,263, forward strand.
ATATCCTTTCTATAATATGGAGACCAGAACTGTTCACAATACTCCGAGTGTGGTCTAACCAAGGTTCTATACAAGTTTAACATAACTTCTCTGCTTTTCAATTCTGTCCCTCTAGAAATGAACCCTAGTGTTTGATTTGATTTTTTTAAGGCCTTATTAACCTGTGTCACTGCTTTTAGTGATTTGTGTATCTGTTCCCCATGATCCCTTTGCTCCTCTATCCCATTTAGACTCTTATTATCCAAGCAGTCTGTGGCCTCCTTATTCTTCCTACCAAAATACACCACCTCACATTTATCTATATTGAAATTCATTTGCCAATTACACGCCCATTCTGCACATTTATTATTATCTTCTTGTATTTTGACGCATTTTTCCTTTGTATTAACTACACCCCCCAATTTGGTGTCGTCCGCAAATTTTGAAATTGTACTTCCAATTCCTGAGTCCAAATTGTTTATGTAAATTGTGAACAACAGTGATCCCAGCACCGATCCCTGTGGAACACCACTTCCCACCTTTTGCCAGTCGGAGTAGCTACCTTTAACCCCTACTCTGTTTTCTGTTTTGTAGCCAGCTTGCTATCCATTCTGCTATCTGTCCCCTGACTCCACATGCTCTGACCTTAGCCATGAGTCTACAATGTGGTACCTTATCAAAGGCCTTTTGAAAATCCAAATATATTACATCTACTACATTACCCTTGTCTACCCTTTCTATTACTTCTTCAAAGAATTCAGTAAGGTTGGTCAAGCCTGACTTTCCCTTTTGAAATCCGTGCTGACTATTCTTTATTATATTTTCAGTTTCTAGATGTTTTTCTATTACATCTTTGAGTAAAGATTCCATTATCTTTCCTACCACCGACATTAAGCTAATTGGTCTATAGTTCCCTGGACTGGTTCTATCTCCCTTTTTAAAAATAGGAATAACATTAGCTGTCCACCAGTCCTCTGGCACTATTCCCTTTTCTAGTGAATTTTTATATATATATAAATACTGCCTCTGCTATCTCCTCTCTAACTTCTTTTAATATTCACGGATGCAATCCATCTGGACCAGGGGATTTATCCTCCCTAAGTTTGATTAGTTTATCAATTATCTCCCCCCTTTCTATCTTAAATGTTTTTGTGCCTTTTTTAATCTCTTCTTCTGATGTCCTGCCCACCTTGTGAGTCTCCCTGGTAAATACTGAGGCAAAGTAATTATTTAATATTTCTGCCATTTCGCTGTCATTACCTGTGAGATTATTTTGGGCATCCCTTAGTGACCCTATCCCTATCCTGATTTTTCTTTTGTTATTTATGTGTCTGTAGAATTTCTTTTTATATTCCTTGATAATTTAATCTCGTAGTTCCTCTTTGTTTTCCTAATTGTTTTCTTGACATCTTTCCTAACCTCTTCGTATTCCCTTTTGTCATCCTCTCCTTTATTGTCTATGTACTGAGTGTATGCCTTTTTCTTTAGTTTCAATTTTACCCTTATCTCTTTATTCATCCATGGTGTTTCATCATTGGCTGGTTTGTTCTTATTAAACCTCGGCCCCATCTGCCCTCTCAGGTGAACACAAAAGATCCCACGGCCACTATTCAGAGAGGAGCAGGGACGTTCTCCTGGTCAATGTTTATCCCTCAACCAGCATCACTAAACCAGATTATCGTGTTATTGTATCATTGCTGTGTGTGGGATCTTGCTGTGCGCAAATTGGTTGCTGCGTTTCCTACATTACAGCAATGACTACCCTTCATTGGCTGTGAAATGTTTGGGGTGTTCTGAGGTCATGAAAGGCACTGTATAAATACAAGCTCTTTTTTCTTTAACAATAATAACTTGTATTTATCCAGCATCGTTAACGTTGTAAAATGTCCAAGGCGTTTCATAGGAGCGATCATCAGGCAAAATTTAACACCGAGCCACATAAGGAGATATTAGGACAGGTGACCAAAAGCTCGGTCAAAGAGGTAGGTTTTAAGGAGGGTCTTAAAGGAGGAGAGAGAGGCGGAGAGGTTTAGGGAGGGAATTCCAGAGCTTAGGGCCCAGGCAGCTGAAGGCACGGCCGCCAATGGTGGAGCGATTAAAATCAGGGGATACGCAAGAGGGAAGAATTGGAGGAGCGCAGAGATCTCGGAGGGTTGTAGGGCTGGAGGAGGTTACAGAGATAGGGAGGGGCGAGGCCATGGAGGGATTTGAAAACAAGGATGAGAATTTTAAAATCGAGGTGTTCCTGGACCAGGAGCCAATGTAGGTCAGCGAGCACAGTGGGTGATGGGAGAAAGGGACTTGGTGCGAGTTAGGATACGGGGAGCAGAGTTTTGGATGAGCTCAAGTTTATGGAGGGTGGAAGATGGGAGACCGGCCAGAAGAGCATTGGGATAGTCCAGTCTGGAGGTAACAAAGGCATGGATGAGGGTTTCAGTAGCAGATGGGCTGAGGCAGGGGTGGAGTGGGCGATGTTACAGAGGTAGAAGTAGGCGGTCTTGGTGATGGAGTGGATATGGGGTCAGAAGTTCATCTCAGGGTCAAATAGATTGAATGTGCCAGCATTATCGAACAGATACCCAGTACAGGCAGTGTGAATGTGCCAGTGTTATCTAACAGATACCCAACGTGGTGCTGTTACTGTGAACATGCCTGCTACAGCTAACATTTACTTACTGGTTACATTGAGCTGGGTTCCTGCTCCGTAAACTGATCCCCACACCCCGCAGGTATAGATGCCTGTGTCACTGGGCTCCACGCCTGTGATGGTCAGGATGAAGCTGTTACTGTCGATATCTCTTGATGGTTGAATATGGTCAGAGACTCCGTGGGACTTGGTGACGTAGTTATGTACGGAATGAGTCAGCAGCCATCGCCTTTTATGTTCTGGCAGCATCCGATCCCAGTATACAGATGTTTCTTTCACACTGTGGTTCTCCATGGTGCATTGTAAATGTACTGTTTCTCCCTCTTGGACTGTCACCACTTCTGGATGCTGAATCAGGAGTGGAATTGCCTTAACCTCTGCTGATAGGAATATATTTAACAACCAGTTTAATCACCCCAGTGTTTAAAGTGATCCTTCGTCAGTGATTAAATAACCAGTTGTTACTGGAACTGTCAAAAATTCACAGTCGTTGTTACACTGATCAAAGTGGTAGTCATGATGTGGAGATGCCGGTGATGGACTGGGGTTGACAATTGTAAACAATTTTACAACACCAAGTTATAGTCCAGCAATTTTATTTTAAATTCACAAGCTTTCGGAGGCTTCCTCCTTCCTCAGGTGAACGTTTTTCCACATCGTTCACCTGAGGAAGGAGGTAGCCTCCGAAAGCTTGTGAATTTAAAATAAAATTGCTGGACTATAACTTGGTGTTGTAAAATTGTTTACAATGATCAAAGTGGGAGGAGGCTCGTGTGGAGCATAAACACCAGCATGGGCCTGTAGGGCCGAATGGCCTGTTTCTGTGCTCCAAATTCTATGCAATCTCACAATAAAAACATTCCTTGGGAACAGAGGCTCCTTCTCAGGAAGAAACACCAACTGTTCGAGATGCTGTGAATTTACTCATGGACAAGACCAGCAGCTCGGAGCGTTGAACATGAAAGGCCGACGGGGGAGACTTTAACCCAACCCACCAGTGGGAGCCCTCTCCACTCCACCCCCCACCCCCCCACAGGCCGAGGTCCCTCCCCGATCCCGCAGGCTACCATTTTAACCTGTCCTTCTGAGCAGGGGGAGAGAGGCAGCCTCTGGGAGTCAGTGGGATTCTTCTTTAAATCTGTAGTTCGGGCTCTGATGATGTGGTGGGGGTCCTGGCTGGTATTTTAACTGGAGGCCTGTGTGGGGAAATTGTTGTATCCTTTCCCACCTGTGTTAGAGATCATTTAGAGTTTAATTTATCTGTAACTCAACTTAATAATGCATTCTATGCCTTGCTAATCCTAAACATCAGTCATAGTGGATGTCCAAAGGGACTTATGGGTTCAGGTACATAGATCATTGAAGTGTCATGAACAGGTGCAGAAAATAATCAAGAAGGCTAATGGAATGCTGGCCTTTATATCTGGAGGACTGGAGTACAAGGGGGCAGAAGTTATGCTGCAGCTATACAAAACCCTGGTTAGACCGCACCTGGAGCACTGTGAGCAGTTCTGGGCACCGCACCTTCGGAAGGACATATTGGCCTTGGAGGGAGTGCAGCGTAGGTTTACTTGAATGATACCCGGACTTCAAGGGTTAAGTTACGAGGAGAGATTACACAAATTGGGGTTGTATTCTCTAGAGTTTCGAAGATTAAGGGGTGATCTGATCGAAGTTTATAAGATATTAAGGAGAACAGATAGGGTGGATAGAGAGAAACTATTTCCGCTGGTTGGGGATTCTAGGAGTAGGGGGCACAGTCTAAAAATTAGAGCCAGACCTTTCAGGAGCGAGATTAGAAAACATTTCTACACACAAAGGGTGGTAGAAGTTTGGAACTCTCTTCCGCAAACGGCAATTGATACTAGCTCAATTGCTAAATTTAAATCTGAGATGTATAACTTTTTGGCAATCAAAGGTACTAAGGGATATGGGCCAAAGGCAGGTATATGGAGTTAGATCACAGATCAGCCATGATCTTATCAAATGGCGGAGCAGGCACGAGGGGCTGAATGGCCTACTCCTGTTCCTATGTTCCTATTTAGTTTTGGGACCAGGGATGTTTTATAGAGATAAATGTTTAGAGCCGGGAAGTTGTTGATCGTGGGCGGTGAAAACTGGTAGAATGTGAAATAACATAGTTAGAAAGATATAAAAATGGTGAAATTGTAACATGGGGGAGGGAGATGGAGAAGGGAGACACCTGGAGGGCTGCCCTCACCCGCCTGTAATGTGTACCTTCTGCGGGGAAGCATCCTTTGTGATCTCGGTGTTAGCTCTGAGTGTGTAACATTTAATCTTTAATAAATGGCGAGTGTTTGACTCCGTGTCAAATAATTCATCCTTGGCATGTAGGCAATATTACAAAATATTCATTTCCACCTCTGGGCTAACCTCATGGGAAGAGGACCCAGGGCCAGAAAAGGCCCAAAAAGCTAAGGCCTTTAATTGTCTTTGTTACTTACCTTGTGGGGCAGAAATTGGATCTCACTGCTGGTAATAACGGTGAACAGGGGAGAGGGGTCTCAGTTATGAAATTTAGGGATTTTCTCACTAGAGCTGAGAAGAGTAACACCGTCTTGAACAGTTCCGATACGGTAAACAGTGAGAGATTGCTTTCACGGGTCAGTAACAAGAGGGTGACAATTTAAAGAAAGAACTTGCATTTATATAGCGCCTTTCACAACCTCAGGATGTCCCAAAGTGCTTTACAGCCAATGAATTACTTTTGAAGAGTAGTTACTATTGTGATGTAGGAAACGTGGCAGCCAATTCGCACAGCAAGATCCCACAAACAGTAATGTGTTAATGACCAGATAGTCTGTTTTAGTGAAGATCATTGAGGGATAAATATTGACCAGGGCACCGGGGAGAGCTCCCCTGCTCATTTTCAAATAATGCCATGAGATCTTTTACATCCACCTGAGAGGGCAGACGGGGCCTCGGTTAAACGTCTCATCCAAAAATCAGCACAACACTCCCTCAGTTCTGCACTGGAGTGTCAGCCTAGATTTCATGCTCAAATCTCTGGAGTGGGGCTTTGAACCCATGATCTCCTGACTCTGAGGGAAGAGTGCTGCCCACTGAGCCATGGCTGACTCCTGAGTGTGGGGAACGCACACAGTGAAGGAAGAGATCTCTAGGCATCGCGCACAATGCATCAAAAGGAGAGGGAATGACATCAGCAAATAATATAATATCATTAAATTACTGGAGAGAAGATACTGTTGAGCTACCAAACAAAAGGGAACAGTTGGAGCAGGAAGCAAGGTACAGAGTGTACTGTACTGTACTGAATTGTTAGGCTTGTAATAACTTAACATGAAATGATAAAGGAAAAAACATTCAACTCGATTTATTTTGGTTAAATATCATTTTATATACAAAGACTCACTGCTAGCTTGCAAACTCCATCTGGCAGAATGATGCACTCCATTGCGAATCTAACCTTTTGCTGAATTGCAATATTGGTGGCAGTATGACAGGAGTAAAGGGAATGCACAAACTCAAACTAATATACCAATAAATACAAATTATTGATTTTGATAGTATAGAACTAATATTCAGTAATAAATCTACTGCTGTCAATTTCACAATGCATTGAAACGAAAACATTAAAAAATTAGGGAATATACCAGAGGCATGGGATAAATGAGCCACTTTGGGGTAGAATTTCTGTGGAGTTCTCTCAATCTCCTGCCATAAGATCTAGCGGAAACTCTGGAGTAAAGATGGATTGACCCTAGCAGTTTGCAGTCAGGTGCTGTGTGTATTTAGACCACTTCTCCCACAGGTAATATTTGCACAGTGGCCTGAAAGGGAGAGGCAAATTAGAAGCTAAACATCGCTGCCATGCTCCCAACCTGAGACCAGTAATGAGCAATGCCACGGGAGATTGGCTAGTGGTAGATTTAATTGTGCAAGGCAGACATGAAGGGAGTGAACTCAGTCTTTGGCGGCAGTGCAACACGGGTGATAGTGAATTGGCTCCTCATTTTCCATTGGCGAAAATCTGGCAGCGTAAAATAGGCAGGAGGTTCACTTCTTATTCGTTTCGTGCAGACCCATTTCAGTCCCAAAGTCTCCTTGTACAAATAATTTGAACAGATTTAAAATTATGCCTAAAGTGTACTGGGCATATTTCTTCACAGCTTGCTGTTAAATCACAGCTCCACCCCCCGGTGTGCAGCACCGACAGCAGTAAGCTGTGTAGGAGGCAGTGTGTTTACATCTGTCCATTTGAGATTAGCCAGGGTCTCTGTATAGAAGTGGAGGGGCAGGGAGTGGGGCATCATGAGGATTAAAGATTGTCCCACTCCCAGTAGTTATATACCTGCAACTGGAAAATGAGTGGTGAGATGCACCATAAACCGGGGGTGATATTAATCTATCCCGCCCGGCAGGGAACTGACACAAAACTGACGAGAACAGGTCCGTTTTAAACCCCGTCCGATTTACTTTGTACTGAAGTCAAAGAAATCCACAAAGCAGAGCGATAAAAACAGGGAACGACAGCAAGCAGAAAGATATGGAGAGATGACTGATATTATTGCAATAAACTAGGAGACAGTGGGACTACTGAGAGCAAAAGAATAGCAAAAGCATTAGGTAAAGATATCACCTGTGGCAAACAAAGGTACATGGAATTATGAAGAGTGTGGGCCATGGATAGAGAGTGAGGTGAAAGAACGTTGCTTGGACTGGGGAGATGCGGTGAGCGTGTCACAGGGGTTTGTGTTGCAGCCTGTCTTACTGTATATAATATATCAAATAATCTGCAGTGGAGAACTGAGGAGAACGATATTGAAACTTGCCGATGACAAGAAATTGGGAACATGGGAATTCGCAGCAAGGGATGTGGGCATCACTGGTGAGGCCGACATTTATTGCCCAGTCTTAGAAAACAACTGAACGGTTTGCTCAGAGGGCAGTTAAGAGTCAACCACATCGATGTGGGGACTGGAGTCACATATAGGTCCAGACCAGGGAAGGATGGCAGGTTTCCTTCCTTAAAGGACATTAAAAAGAAAGAAAGAAAGACTTGCATTTCTATAGCCCCTTTCACAACCTCAGGATTACCAAAGCACTTAACAGCCAATGGAGTACTGTTGAAGTGTAGTCACTGTTGTAATGTAGGAAATGCAGCAGCCAATTTGCGCACAGCAAGATCCCACAAACAGCAATGTGATAATGACCAGAAAATCTGTTCTAGTAATCTGGTTGAGGGTTAAATATTGGCCAGGACACAGGGGAGAATAATGCCATGGGATCTTTTATGTCCAGCTGAGAGGGCAGACGGGGCCTCGGTTTAACATCTCATCCGAAAGACGGCACCTCCAACAGTGTAGCACTCCCTCAGTACTGCACTGGGAGTGTCAGCCTGGATTTTTGTGCTCCAGTTCTGGAGTGAACTAATTGGGTTTTTGCGACAATCTGACAGTTTCATGGTTACTTTTACTGATACCAGCTTTTCATTTCTAGATTTTTTAGAAAACTGAATTCAAATTTTCAAACTGCCCACAGTGGGATTTGAACTCACAGAGTTTGTGGATTATTGTAAAACAGTGCAGGAGAATATAACCCTGAGGAATGGGCAGATAAGTGGCAGATACAGTTCAACGGAGAAAAGTTGATGAGTAATTGCAGCAGGAACTATGAATCAGGAATAGAACTAAACCCTTAAATGGTAACATTTTAACAGATAACCCTTACTGTGCAGTTTCACAGGTCATCAAATGTGGCAGCATAAGGAGATAAGACCATAAAAAGGCAAATCCGAGTCAGTGGTTTTGTATTTAAACGAAGAGGGAGTTTTAATTTGGAATACATTTTGGGAGGAAAAACAAGGAATGAGAGTTGGACACTCAATGGAAAGGCACTGATTCCACCAATCGTGTGGATGAACAGAGTGGTCTCGGGAATCAAAGTGCCAGGACCTGATGGGATACAGCAACTTGCTTTTATATAGGGCCTTTACAGCTATAGTGTAGGAAAATGTCCCAAGGCATTTCACAGGTGTGTAATCAGACAATCGAAGGATCCTAAGCAGAATGGGGGAAGAAATAGCGGAGGTTCTCGAAATGATATTTCAGGGTCTATTGAGGGTGGGTGTGTGCTGGAGAACTGGAGCGGGGCCAATGTAATAGCCAGTGAAAGAAGGAGACAGAGCTGGACTGTAACATCTGTGGTAGGGAACATTTTAGAATCTTTAATTAAAGATGAAATGACTAAATATCAAGATGAAGAGAAAACAATTAGAAGCAGCTAACAGGGGTTTCAGAAAGGAAGATTGTGCTTGACCAATCTGACAGTTCATTGAGGAGGTGCCAGATATGGTGGATGGGGAAATGCAGTGGATGTGGTTTACATGGACTTCCAGAATGTCTTTGACAAAGGACCACACAGGAGACTATTGGAGAAGATTAAGGGTATGGGTTAGGGGGAGGGGAGAAAATTGAATTAAAAACTGGTTAGAAGGGAGTAAGAGTTAAGGGTAATGGTGTCCCCCATGGTTCTGTTCTGGATCACTCCTGTTCACTGTGTACATCAATGATTTGGATACAGAGCTTGGGGGAGCCATGTCCAAATTTGTGGATGATACTAAAATAGGAGGGATAGTAAATAATCCTGAGGACCATAGAAAGCTGCAAGAGGATATTGATAAGATGGTGGAAACGGCAAAAAAGTGGCAGTTAGAATCCAATGTCAGTAAATGTGAGGTGGGTTATTTTGATTAAAAAAATAGTAATAATTTTGACATTGAATGGGAGAAGATTGAGTGACGGAGAAGAGCAGATAAATTTGGAGGTTCAGGTCCACAAGACATTAAAAGCAGCACCTCAAGTGAATGAGGCCATAACAAAAAGATAATGGGACACTAGGATTTATGGCAAGAGGTATAGAATATAAAAGTTGAGATACAATGGTGAATCTTAGTAAGGCCATAGTTGGAAACGGTGTGCAGTTTTGGGCTCCACAATAAAGGAAGGATGCGGAGGTAATAGAGAGGGGACAGAGCAGATACACCGGGATACTGGCTCGTAAAAGGAGTTACAGAAATGAAGAAAGTCTTGAAAAATGTGGGTTGTTTTTGTTGGAATGGAGGAGATGAAGCGATGATTTGATAGAAGTGTTTAAAGTTATATAAAGGGATGGGGCAGTGTGGACAAAAACTGACCGCCTCCAGTGGTTGAGGGGTGTAGAACGAACAGATGTGGATATAAGATTAAATGTAAGAGATTTAGGACACAGAGCAGAAGAAATGTTTTACACAGAGGGCTGTGAATCTGTGGAATTCATTCGTGGAGTTAGTGACTGAAGCAGAGACGACGGCCCACGGTTTCCTCAGACCTGCTCCCTCTCTGATTTCAAAGCTTCACAGGACGGCCGGTGAAAAGCTCATTTATGCATTTCCGGTGAGTTATGTCGGCGGAGTGGGAGCAGCTCCGAGGAAATTCCCCGTCCATGTCAACATTTAAGAACGGGTTAGATAGGTAGGTGAAGGAAAGGGGAATAAAGGGAGATGGGGACAGAGCGGGACATGGGATCAGGATACTGCTCGTGTGGAAATAAACACCAACACTGGCAGGACGGCTGCTTCCAAGCTGTAACATCTCTGTAATTCTATGTGTTTTGGCAATAATCTGCACTGGTGTGGCTCTGAGTTTGCGGTGTCTGCATGTACTTGATAGGACCTTATTGGTGCTGGTCTAAAGGTTAGTTGCTTTTCAGATGTATCTGTAAATGTCACAGAGTGTGACGATGAGTCAGGGTGGGGTCTCTGGGTTCTAGCTATCGGTCTGTCTACTTCTGCGTGTGCTGCGTGCTTTGAGATAAAGAACATTTTATTTTCATTTTTCCCATGTACATTTTTTTATTGGTTTCCCCTGGTTCTGCTCTCCTGCAATTTTTTTGGTCCAATCATTACAATCCTTGTGACTCTCTCCTTCCTCAACACTCAGCTCTCTCTCCATGATCGTCCGACCCTGATGAAATACGTCCAAAATACCACTGAGATTTTGCGGTCCGGTTTCCTGTTCTCAGCTTTCATTACCTGACTGAGATACTTCATATATTGTCTCTAGTAATCGTTTGAGCTGCTCGCCTTGCAAACAGGTGAATGTTAAGGACATCCCGTATTCAAGAGTGCCTGGGTGGATTATAGCGTGACTTCAGCAGTCAGATAAAATCCTGGCCCCTATGTGAACAGTGGGAACAGGGCCTGAAAAGGCTGATTGTCCACACAAAAAGCAGATAGTTAGCAATTGCATACACCAACCGAAACCTGCAAACCCACTGCTACTCTGCACTGTTCAAATACACAGATCCCCACAAAGCGCACCCACCTACATATACTCACACTCACTCACACTCACACACACTCACCTACATACACTCACACACACACTCACACTCACCTACATATACTCACACTCACTCACACTCACACACACTCACCTACATACACTCACACACACTCACACTCACACACTCACTCACCTACATACACTCACACACACTCACACTCACCTACATATACTCACACTCACTCACACTCACACACACTCACCTACATACACTCACACACACTCACACTCACCTACATATACTCACACTCACTCACACCCACCTACATATACTCACACTCACTCACACTCACACACACCCACCTACATATACTCACACTCACTCACACTCACCTACATACACTCACACACACTCACACTCACCTACATATACTCACACTCACACACACTCACCTACATACACTCACACTCACACACACCTACATATACTCACACTCACTCACACACACACTCACACTCACACACATATACTCACACTCGCACTCACTTACATACTTACCTACATATACTCACACTCACACACACTCACCTACATACACTCACACTCACCTACATCTACTCACACTCACTCACACTCACACACACTCACCTACATACACTCACTCACACTCACACACACTCACCTACATATACTCACACTCACACACACTCACCTACATACACTCACACTCACTCACACTCACCTACATATACTCACACTCACACACACACTCACACACATATACTCACACTCGCACTCACTTACATACTTACCTACATATACTCACACTCACCTACATACACTCACACTCACTCACACTCACCTACATATACTCACACTCACTCACACTCACACACTCACCTACATACACTCACACTCACACACCTACATATACTCACACTCACTCACACACACACTCACACTCACACACATATACTCACACTCGCACTCACTTACATACTTACCTACATATACTCAGACTCTCATACACACACACACTCACCTACATATACTCACACTCACACTCACACACACTCACCTACATATACTCACACTCACACTCGCCTACATATACTCACATTCACACTCACACACACTCACCTACATACACTCACACTCACCTACACATACTCACACTCACACACACTCACCTACATCCACTCACATACATATACTCACACTCACACACACTCACCTACATATACTCACACTCACTCACACACGCACTCACTTACATACTCACCTACATATACTCACACACACTCACACTCACTCACACTCACCTACATATACTCACACTCACTCACATACTCACCTACCTATACTCACACACACTCACACTCACACTCACTCACACTCACTCACCTACATATACTCACACTCACACACACTCACCTACATATACTCACACTCACACTCACCTACATATACTCACACTCACACTCACACACACTCACCTACGTATACTCACACTCACACTCATCTACATATACTCACACTCACACTCATACACACTCACACTCACCTACATATACTCACACACACTCACTCACTCACACTCACCTACATATACTCACACTCACACTCACATACTCACACACACACTCACATTCACCTACATATATCACACTCACACTCACACACAGTCATTAGAATATCTACCTGATATATCCAACTAACCTGATCATAGAAGGCCAGTCAGGCACACAGCACAGACAGAGAATAGTTTAAGCAGCTCGAGTAGAGACTGGAATTAACACCTGGAGCTGACTTTCAGTTTTAAATTACACGTTCATGGGCAGAACTGTGAACTTGCACTGACACTGAACTGGACACACCCTCTCTCACTCACCAAACGAGCCAGGTACTCACCCACAGCGACACAGAGGGACAGGGTCACAGCCAAGAGCAGTTTACGCACCATTTCAGAATAAAGATCGTGTTATTCTACCCCTGTACTTTATGTGGGATGAATTTATATTAGAAACATGTAGCAGTGTCAGCTCAGGATTGCTCAATACCCAATCACCTCGGATACAACAGCTGGACAGTACAGAAAGTACAGGACCAAAAGAAATCCTTCAAACAAAGGAAATCAGTCACTGGTTGGCCCTCTCAGTAGAGTGGATACAAGTGTGCTTGGACATCAGCGACACCAACACTCACAGTGACTGTCCTCATCCAGCCGGCTGCGGGGCCTCGAGTCCCCTTTAAATACAAGTTTCTGTGTAAAGCAGCCAACCTCTGTACAGACCATGACCAGGGGAAGGAAGAGAAACTGTGTCTAGATGCCTCTTAAACAAACGTGGGTATGCTCCACATCCATGGCTGCGGACCCCAGTGAGAAGCCCTCTAAGACCAAGTAGGCCAGACCTGGGCAAAACCCATTGATTTCATTGGGATTGGGGTTTACAGAGATTCCCATTGATTTCAATGGGATTGGAGATTTACAGAGACTCCCATTGATTTCATTGCGATTGGGGGTTTACAGAGACTCCCATTGATTTCATTGGGCTCGGGGTTTACAGAGACTCCCATTGATTTCATTGGGATTGGGGGTTTACAGTGACTCCCATTGATTTCATCGGGATTGGGGTTTACAGAGATTCCCATTGATTTCAATGGGATTGGAGATTTACAGAGACTCCCATTGATTTCATTGGGATCAGGAGTTTACAGTGACTCCCATTGATTTCATTGGGATTGGGGGTTTACAGAGACTCCCATTGATTTCATTGGGATCAGGAGTTTACAGTGACTCCCATTGATTTCATTGCGATTGGGGGTTTACAGAGACTCCCATTGATTTCATTGGGCTCGGGGTTTACAGAGACTCCCATTGATTTCAATGGCTTGGGGTTTACAGAGACTCCCATTGATTTCATTGGGCTCGGGATTTACAGAGACTCCCATTGATTTCAATGGCTCGGGGTTTACAGTGACTCCCATTGATTTCATTGGGTTCGGGGTTTACAGAGACTCCCATTGATTTCAATGGCTCGGGGTTTACAGTGGCTCCCATTGATTTCATTGTGATTGGGGTTTACAGTGACTCCCATTGATTTTATTGGGATCAGGGTTTACAGAGACTCCCATTGATTTCATTGGGATCGGGAGTTTACAGTGACTCCCATTGATTTCAATGGCTCGGGGGTTTACAGTGACTCCCATTGATTTCAATGGGCTCGGGGTTTACAGTGACTCGCATTGATTTCAATGGGCTCGGGGTTTACAGAGACTCCCATTGATTTAATTGGGATTGGGGGTTTACAGAGGCTCCCATTGATTTAATTGGGATTGGGGGTTTACAGTGACTCCCATTGATTTCAATGGGTTCGGGGTTTACAGTGACTCCCATTGATTTCAATGGCTCGGGGTTTACAGTGACTCCCATTGATTTCAATGGGCTCGGGGTTTACAGTGACTCCCATTGATTTCAATGGGCTCGGGGTTTACAGTGACTCCCATTGATTTCAATGGGCTCGGGGTTTACAGTGACTCCCATTGATTTCAATGGGTTCGGGGTTTACAGAGAATCCCATTGATTTCAATGGCTCGGGGTTTACAGACACTCCCATTGATTTCAATGGCTCGGGTTTACAGAGACTCCCATTGATTTCAATGGCTCAGGGTTTACAGTGACTCCCATTGATTTCAATGGGCTCGGGGTTTACAGTGACTCCCATTGATTTCAATGGGCTCGGGGTTTACAGTGACTCCCATTGATTTCAATGGGCTCGGGGTTTACAGTGACTCCCATTGATTTCAATGTCTCGGGGTTTACAGTGACTCCCATTGATTTGAATGGGCTCGGGGTTTACAGTGACTCCCATTGATTTCATTGGGATTGGGGGTTTACAGTGACTCCCATTGATTTCATTGGGATCAGGGTTTACAGTGACTCCCATTGATTTAATTGGGATTGGGGGTTTACAGAGACTCCCATTGATTTCAATGGGTTCGGAGTTTACAGAGACTCCCATTGATTTCAATGGCTCGGGGTTTACAGAGACTCCCATTGATTTCAATGGCTCGGGGTTTACAGTGACTCCCATTGATTTCAATGGGCTCGGGGTTTACAGTGACTCCCATTGATTTCAATGGCTCGGGGTTTACAGTGACTCCCATTGATTTCAATGTGTTCGGGGTTTACAGAGACTCCCATTGATTTCAATGGGTTCGGGGTTCACAGAGACTCCCATTGATTTCAATGGCTCGGGGTTTACAGTGGCTCCCATTGATTTCATTGTGATTGGGGTTTACAGTGACTCCCATTGATTTTATTGGGATCAGGGTTTACAGAGACTCCCATTGATTTCATTGGGATCGGGAGTTTACAGTGACTCCCATTGATTTCAATGGCTCGGGGGTTTACAGTGACTCCCATTGATTTCAATGGGCTCGGGGTTTACAGTGACTCGCATTGATTTCAATGGGCTCGGGGTTTACAGAGACTCCCATTGATTTAATTGGGATTGGGGGTTTACAGAGGCTCCCATTGATTTAATTGGGATTGGGGGTTCACAGTGACTCCCATTGATTTCAATGGGTTCGGGGTTTACAGTGACTCCCATTGATTTCAATGGCTCGGGGTTTACAGTGACTCCCATTGATTTCAATGGGCTCGGGGTTTACAGTGACTCCCATTGATTTCAATGGGCTCGGGGTTTACAGTGACTCCCATTGATTTCAATGGGCTCGGGGTTTACAGTGACTCCCATTGATTTCAATGGGTTCGGGGTTTACAGAGAATCCCATTGATTTCAATGGCTCGGGGTTTACAGACACTCCCATTGATTTCAATGGCTCGGGGTTTACAGAGACTCCCATTGATTTCAATGGCTCAGGGTTTACAGTGACTCCCATTGATTTCAATGGGCTCGGGGTTTACAGTGACTCCCATTGATTTCAATGGGCTCGGGGTTTACAGTGAGTCCCATTGATTTCAATGGGCTCGGGGTTTACAGTGACTCCCATTGATTTCAATGGCTCGGGGTTTACAGTGACTCCCATTGATTTCAATGGGCTCGGGGTTTACAGTGACTCCCATTGATTTCAATGGCTCGGGGTTTACAGTGACTCCCATTGATTTCAATGGGCTCGGGGTTTACAGTGACTCCCATTGATTTCATTGGGATTGGGGGTTTACAGTGACTCCCATTGATTTCATTGGGATCAGGGTTTACAGTGACTCCCATTGATTTAATTGGGATTGAGGGTTTACAGAGACTCCCATTGATTTCAATGGGTTCGGAGTTTACAGAGACTCCCATTGATTTCAATGGCTCGGGGTTTACAGAGACTCCCATTGATTTCAATGGCTCGGGGTTTACAGTGACTCCCATTGATTTCAATGGGCTCGGGGTTTACAGTGACTCCCATTGATTTCAATGGCTCGGGGTTTACAGTGACTCCCATTGATTTCAATGGGTTCGGGGTTTACAGAGACTCCCATTGATTTCAATGGGTTCGGGGTTTACAGAGACTCCCATTGATTTCAATGGCTCGGGGTTTACAGTGGCTCCCATTGATTTCATTGTGATTGGGGTTTACAGTGACTCCCATTGATTTTATTGGGATCAGGGTTTACAGAGACTCCCATTGATTTCATTGGGATCGGGAGTTTACAGTGACTCCCATTGATTTCAATGGCTCGGGGGTTTACAGTGACTCCCATTGATTTCAATGGGCTCGGGGTTTACAGTGACTCGCATTGATTTCAATGGGCTCGGGGTTTACAGAGACTCCCATTGATTTAATTGGGATTGGGGGTTTACAGAGGCTCCCATTGATTTAATTGGGATTGGGGGTTTACAGTGACTCCCATTGATTTCAATGGGTTCGGGGTTTACAGTGACTCCCATTGATTTCAATG
This sequence comes from Heptranchias perlo, assembly GCF_035084215.1. NCBI lineage: Eukaryota > Metazoa > Chordata > Chondrichthyes > Hexanchiformes > Hexanchidae > Heptranchias > Heptranchias perlo. The sequence continues at coordinate 1,267,110 of NC_090332.1, forward strand.
GCTCGGGGTTTACAGTGACTCCCATTGATTTCAATGGGCTCGGGGTTTACAGTGACTCCCATTGATTTCAATGGGCTCGGGGTTTACAGTGACTCCCATTGATTTCAATGGGCTCGGGGTTTACAGTGACTCCCATTGATTTCAATGGGTTCGGGGTTTACAGAGAATCCCATTGATTTCAATGGCTCGGGGTTTACAGACACTCCCATTGATTTCAATGGCTCGGGGTTTACAGAGACTCCCATTGATTTCAATGGCTCAGGGTTTACAGTGACTCCCATTGATTTCAATGGCTCGGGGTTTACAGTGACTCCCATTGATTTCAATGGGCTCGGGGTTTACAGTGACTCCCATTGATTTCAATGGCTCGGGGTTTACAGTGACTCCCATTGATTTCAATGGGCTCGGGGTTTACAGTGACTCCCATTGATTTCATTGGGATTGGGGGTTTACAGTGACTCCCATTGATTTCATTGGGATCAGGGTTTACAGTGACTCCCATTGATTTAATTGGGATTGAGGGTTTACAGAGACTCCCATTGATTTCAATGGGTTCGGAGTTTACAGAGACTCCCATTGATTTCAATGGCTCGGGGTTTACAGAGACTCCCATTGATTTCAATGGCTCGGGGTTTACAGTGACTCCCATTGATTTCAATGGGCTCGGGGTTTACAGTGACTCCCATTGATTTCAATGGCTCGGGGTTTACAGTGACTCCCATTGATTTCAATGGGTTCGGGGTTTACAGAGACTCCCATTGATTTCAATGGGTTCGGGGTTTACAGAGACTCCCATTGATTTCAATGGCTCGGGGTTTACAGTGGCTCCCATTGATTTCATTGTGATTGGGGTTTACAGTGACTCCCATTGATTTTATTGGGATCAGGGTTTACAGAGACTCCCATTGATTTCATTGGGATCGGGAGTTTACAGTGACTCCCATTGATTTCAATGGCTCGGGGGTTTACAGTGACTCCCATTGATTTCAATGGGCTCGGGGTTTACAGTGACTCGCATTGATTTCAATGGGCTCGGGGTTTACAGAGACTCCCATTGATTTAATTGGGATTGGGGGTTTACAGTGACTCCCATTGATTTCAATGGGTTCGGGGTTTACAGTGACTCCCATTGATTTCAATGGCTCGGGGTTTACAGTGACTCCCATTGATTTCAATGGGCTCGGGGTTTACAGTGACTCCCATTGATTTCAATGGGCTCGGGGTTTACAGTGACTCCCATTGATTTCAATGGGCTCGGGGTTTACAGTGACTCCCATTGATTTCAATGGGTTCGGGGTTTACAGAGACTCCCATTGATTTCAATGGGCTCGGGGTTTACAGTGACTCCCATTGATTTCAATGGGTTCGGGGTTTACAGAGAATCCCATTGATTTCAATGGCTCGGGGTTTACAGACACTCCCATTGATTTCAATGGCTCGGGGTTTACAGAGACTCCCATTGATTTCAATGGCTCAGGGTTTACAGTGACTCCCATTGATTTCAATGGGCTCGGGGTTTACAGTGACTCCCATTGATTTCAATGGGCTCGGGGTTTACAGTGAGTCCCATTGATTTCAATGGGCTCGGGGTTTACAGTGACTCCCATTGATTTCAATGGCTCGGGGTTTACAGTGACTCCCATTGATTTCAATGGGCTCGGGGTTTACAGTGACTCCCATTGATTTCAATGGCTCGGGGTTTACAGTGACTCCCATTGATTTCAATGGGCTCGGGGTTTACAGTGACTCCCATTGATTTCATTGGGATTGGGGGTTTACAGTGACTCCCATTGATTTCATTGGGATCAGGGTTTACAGTGACTCCCATTGATTTAATTGGGATTGAGGGTTTACAGAGACTCCCATTGATTTCAATGGGTTCGGAGTTTACAGAGACTCCCATTGATTTCAATGGCTCGGGGTTTACAGAGACTCCCATTGATTTCAATGGCTCGGGGTTTACAGTGACTCCCATTGATTTCAATGGGCTCGGGGTTTACAGTGACTCCCATTGATTTCAATGGCTCGGGGTTTACAGTGACTCCCATTGATTTCAATGGGTTCGGGGTTTACAGAGACTCCCATTGATTTCAATGGGTTCGGGGTTTACAGAGACTCCCATTGATTTCAATGGCTCGGGGTTTACAGTGGCTCCCATTGATTTCATTGTGATTGGGGTTTACAGTGACTCCCATTGATTTTATTGGGATCAGGGTTTACAGAGACTCCCATTGATTTCATTGGGATCGGGAGTTTACAGTGACTCCCATTGATTTCAATGGCTCGGGGGTTTACAGTGACTCCCATTGATTTCAATGGGCTCGGGGTTTACAGTGACTCGCATTGATTTCAATGGGCTCGGGGTTTACAGAGACTCCCATTGATTTAATTGGGATTGGGGGTTTACAGAGGCTCCCATTGATTTAATTGGGATTGGGGGTTTACAGTGACTCCCATTGATTTCAATGGGTTCGGGGTTTACAGTGACTCCCATTGATTTCAATGGCTCGGGGTTTACAGTGACTCCCATTGATTTCAATGGGCTCGGGGTTTACAGTGACTCCCATTGATTTCAATGGGCTCGGGGTTTACAGTGACTCCCATTGATTTCAATGGGCTCGGGGTTTACAGTGACTCCCATTGATTTCAATGGGTTCGGGGTTTACAGAGAATCCCATTGATTTCAATGGCTCGGGGTTTACAGACACTCCCATTGATTTCAATGGCTCGGGGTTTACAGAGACTCCCATTGATTTCAATGGCTCAGGGTTTACAGTGACTCCCATTGATTTCAATGGCTCGGGGTTTACAGTGACTCCCATTGATTTCAATGGGCTCGGGGTTTACAGTGACTCCCATTGATTTCAATGGCTCGGGGTTTACAGTGACTCCCATTGATTTCAATGGGCTCGGGGTTTACAGTGACTCCCATTGATTTCATTGGGATTGGGGGTTTACAGTGACTCCCATTGATTTCATTGGGATCAGGGTTTACAGTGACTCCCATTGATTTAATTGGGATTGAGGGTTTACAGAGACTCCCATTGATTTCAATGGGTTCGGAGTTTACAGAGACTCCCATTGATTTCAATGGCTCGGGGTTTACAGAGACTCCCATTGATTTCAATGGCTCGGGGTTTACAGTGACTCCCATTGATTTCAATGGGCTCGGGGTTTACAGTGACTCCCATTGATTTCAATGGCTCGGGGTTTACAGTGACTCCCATTGATTTCAATGGGTTCGGGGTTTACAGAGACTCCCATTGATTTCAATGGGTTCGGGGTTTACAGAGACTCCCATTGATTTCAATGGCTCGGGGTTTACAGTGGCTCCCATTGATTTCATTGTGATTGGGGTTTACAGTGACTCCCATTGATTTTATTGGGATCAGGGTTTACAGAGACTCCCATTGATTTCATTGGGATCGGGAGTTTACAGTGACTCCCATTGATTTCAATGGCTCGGGGGTTTACAGTGACTCCCATTGATTTCAATGGGCTCGGGGTTTACAGTGACTCGCATTGATTTCAATGGGCTCGGGGTTTACAGAGACTCCCATTGATTTAATTGGGATTGGGGGTTTACAGAGGCTCCCATTGATTTAATTGGGATTGGGGGTTTACAGTGACTCCCATTGATTTCAATGGGTTCGGGGTTTACAGTGACTCCCATTGATTTCAATGGCTCGGGGTTTACAGTGACTCCCATTGATTTCAATGGGCTCGGGGTTTACAGTGACTCCCATTGATTTCAATGGGCTCGGGGTTTACAGTGACTCCCATTGATTTCAATGGGCTCGGGGTTTACAGTGACTCCCATTGATTTCAATGGGTTCGGGGTTTACAGAGAATCCCATTGATTTCAATGGCTCGGGGTTTACAGACACTCCCATTGATTTCAATGGCTCGGGGTTTACAGAGACTCCCATTGATTTCAATGGCTCAGGGTTTACAGTGACTCCCATTGATTTCAATGGGCTCAGGGTTTACAGTGACTCCCATTGATTTCAATGGGCTCGGGGTTTACAGTGACTCCCATTGATTTCAATGGGCTCGGGGTTTACAGTGACTCCCATTGATTTCAATGGCTCGGGGTTTACAGTGACTCCCATTGATTTCAATGGGCTCGGGGTTTACAGTGACTCCCATTGATTTCATTGGGATTGGGGGTTTACAGTGACTCCCATTGATTTCATTGGGATCAGGGTTTACAGTGACTCCCATTGATTTCATTGGGATTGGGGGTTTACAGAGACTCCCATTGATTTCAATGGGTTCGGGGTTTACAGAGACTCCCATTGATTTCAATGGCTCGGGGTTTACAGAGACTCCCATTGATTTCAATGGCTCGGGGTTTACAGTGACTCCCATTGATTTCAATGGGCTCGGGGTTTACAGTGACTCCCATTGATTTCAATGGGCTCGGGGTTTACAGTGACTCCCATTGATTTCAATGGGCTCGGGGTTTACAGTGACTCCCATTGATTTCAATGGCTCGGGGTTTACAGTGACTCCCATTGATTTCAATGGGCTCGGGGTTTACAGTGACTGCCATTGATTTCATTGGGATTGGGGGTTTACAGTGACTCCCATTGATTTCATTGGGATCAGGGTTTACAGTGACTCGCATTGATTTAATTGGGATTGGGGGTTTACAGAGACTCCCATTGATTTCAATGGGTTCGGAGTTTACAGACACTCCCATTGATTTCAATGGCTCGGGGTTTACAGAGACTCCCATTGATTTCAATGGCTCGGGGTTTACAGTGACTCCCATTGATTTCAATGGGCTCGGGGTTTACAGTGACTCCCATTGATTTCAATGGCTCGGGGTTTACAGTGACTCCCATTGATTTCAATGGGTTCGGGGTTTACAGAGACTCCCATTGATTTCAATGGGTTCGGGGTTTACAGAGACTCCCATTGATTTCAATGGCTTGGGGTTTACAGAGACTCCCATTGATTTCAATGGCTCGGGGTTTACAGTGACTCCCATTGATTTCATTGGGTTCGGGGTTTACAGTGACTCCCATTGATTTCAATGGCTCGGGGTTTACAGTGACTCCCATTGATTTCAATGGGTTCGGGGTTTACAGAGACTCCCATTGATTTCAATGGGTTCGGGGTTTACAGAGACTCCCATTGATTTCAATGGCTCGGGGTTTACAGAGATTCCCATTGATTTCAATGGGTTCGGGGTTTACAAACACTCCCATTGATTTCAATGGGTTCGGGGTTTACAGTGACTCCCATTGATTTCAATGGCTCGGGGTTTACAGAGACTCCCATTGATTTCAATGGCTCGGGGTTTACAGAGACTCCCATTGATTTCAATGGCTCGGGGTTTACAGTGACTCCCATTGATTTCATTGGGTTCGTGGTTTACAGTGACTCCCATTGATTTCAATGGCTCGGGGTTTACAGTGACTCCCATTGATTTCATTGGGTTCGGGGTTTACAGAGACTCCCATTGATTTCAATGGGCTCGGGGTTTACAGAGACTCCCATTGATTTCAATGGCTCGGGGTTTACAGAGACTCCCATTGATTTCAATGGGTTCGGGGTTTACAGAGACTCCCATTGATTTCAATGGGTTCGGGGTTTACAGTGACTCCCATTGATTTCATTGTGATTGGGGTTTACAGAGACTCCCATTGATTTCAATGGCTCGGGGTTTACAGAGACTCCCATTGATTTAATTGTGATTGGGGTTTACAGAGACTCCCATTGATTTCAATGGGTTCGGGGTTTACAGAGACTCCCATTGATTTCAATGGGCTCGGGGTTTACAGAGACTCCCATTGATTTCAATGGGTTCGGGGTTTACAGAGACTCCCATTGATTTAATTGTGATTGGGGTTTACAGAGACTCCCATTGATTTCAATGGGTTCGGGGTTTACAGAGACTCCCATTGATTTCAATGGGCTCGGGGTTTACAGAGACTCCCATTGATTTCAATGGGTTCGGGGTTTACAGAGACTCCCATTGATTTCAATGGCTCGGGGTTTACAGAGACTCCCATTGATTTCAATGGGTTCGGGGTTTACAGAGACTCCCATTGATTTCAATGTGATTGGGGTTTACAGACACTCCCATTGATTTCAATGGGTTCGGGGTTTACAGAGACTCCCATTGATTTCAATGGGATCGTGGTTTACGATGGTGAATAAACCATCAGGCATGAAATTCAACCTTGGAGGTGTTGCTAAAATGTCGGCCGATCCACTGTACGCTCCACCCGGTTTTATCCGACCCACTGCCGCCTGTTTTGCAGCTGCTCCAAAGCTGAATTTCTCCCCCCTTTATCACCAAAACCGTTCTTTCTCATTCCTCTCACATATTTTGCAATATTTCCCTTGCGCTGCTGAGTGTAACAGCTCTGTAAGAGGGGGCCAAGCCATTCTGACATGATCTTGCTGAAATTCTCTATGGCACGTTAAACGTAAATATAATTCTTAGAACCACACCAGCTCGGTCAATGTGAGTGACTGAGCCAAGAGTCACTGGCAAAATCACACAAACATCAACCAGGTTGTGTATTTAACAAGTGATAGGTTTGATATTAAAATATAAAACATACTCAACTTCAACAGAGCCGTGTAAAAATAAACAAGCTACAAGAAATGAAGCAATCAAAAATATAAAATTAGAGAAGGTTAATAAAGAGTTCTCAACAATCGAGGTAAGCTTCTCCGAACATGCTCGAGAAGTGAACATCAAACTATATTTGATCATTGTTTCTAAGAGCTGGATTATCTAATTCCCCCCCCCCCCTCAGGATCTCACTTCAGTCTTCAAAAGCAGTAAAATATTACAAGACCTCATTTAAAGCTCTTAAGCTAAAGTTATTAAACAAGTGAATGATCTAACAGCTCGAAAACAGTTATATATCTACATTAGAAATAGATAAAGAGGAGGTACTTAAAAGATTGGCAGTACTCAAAGTAGAAAACTCACTCAGTCTGGATAGGATGCATCCTCGGTTACTGAGGGAAGTAAGGATGGAAATTGCAGAGGCTCTGGCCACAATCTCTCAATCCTCCTTGGATATGGGGGTGGTGCCAGAGGACTGGAGGATTGTAAATGTTACACCCCTGTTCAAAAAAGGGGAGAGAGATAAACCCGGTAATTACAAGCCAGTCAGCCTAACGTCGGTGGTGGGGGAACTTCTGGAGAACATAATCCGGGACAAAATTAATTGGCACTTGGAAGAACATGGGTTAATCAATGACAGCGACATGGATTCATTAAAGGAAAATCGTATCTGATAAACTTGATCGAGTTTCTTCAATGAAATAACTGAAGCCCATGGGATTAAAGGGAAAGTGGCAGCGTGGATATGAAATTGGCAAAGGGTCAGAAAGCAGAGAGTAGTGGTGAATGGTTGTTTTTCAGACTGGAGGGAAGTTTACAGTGGTGTTCCCCAGGGGTCAGTATTGGGACCATTGCTCTTTTTGAGGAGGATAGTAACAGACTTCAGGAGGACATAGACAGACTAGTGAAATGGGCAGACACATGGCAGATAAAATTTCATGCAGAGAAGTGTGAAGGGATGTATTTTGGAAGGAAAAATGAAGAGAGGGAATATAAAGTAAATGGTACAATTTTAAAGGGAGTGCAGGAACAGAGAGACCTGGGGGTATATGTACACAAATCTTTGAAGGTGGCAGGAAAAGTTGAGAAGGCTGTTAAAAAAGCAAACGGGATCCTCGGTTTTATAAATAGAGTACAAAAGCTAGGAAGTTATGCTAAACCTTTATAAATCACTGGTTAGGCCTCAGCTGGAGCATTGTGTCCAATTCTGGGCACCACACTTTAGGAAGGATGTCAAGGCCTTGGAGAGGGTGCAGAAGAGATTTACCAGAATGGTTCCAGGGATGAGGGACTTCAGTTATGTGGATAGACTGGAGAAGCTGGGATTGTTCTTCTTAGAACAGAGAAGGTTACAGGCAAATTTAATGGAGGTGTTTAAAATCATGAATGGTTTTGATAGAGTGGATGGGGAGAAACTGTTTCCAGTGGCAGGAGGGTCGGTAACCAGAGGACACAGATTTAAGATAATTGGCAAAAGAGCCAGAGGGGAGATGAGGAGAATTTTTTTATGCAGCGAGTTGTGATGATCTGGAATGCGCTGCCTGAAAGGGCGGTGGAAGCAGATTCAAAAATAACTTTCAAAAGGGAATTGGATAAATACTTAAAAAGGAGAAATTTACAGGAGTATGGGAAAAGAGATGGGGGAGTGGGACTAATTGGATAGCTCTTTCAAAGAGCCAGCACAGGCATGACGGGCCAAATGGCCTCCTTCTGTGCTGTGTGATTCTATGATAATAGGAAGTCTTTATCTAACTCCTTGAGTAGACAAAATAATAAAATGTCATGGCTCTAAAATTCGCGGCTGTCCTCTGGCCATAATTTCTGGGAGAATCTGTCAACTGGAACGGCCGAACCCAGGCAGGGACCCAGATACACTAAGATTCCACAATGGCCTGTTGCAGAACTCTTGTTGGCCACTCTCAGCCCAAACATGGCCATTATCACGGGGAGGGGGGTGGGTGCAGGAGTGGAGCCTCTGTATGTTGAGAGGTTCCCATACCCTGGGCCCTCAGTGGGATCTGGTATACGGTTGAAGGAGATATCTCTGGAAGACCTGGCCTGCTGGCAGACAAGGGGCAGAAATGGGGACCACTTGAGACTCCATGTGGGATCCAATCCTGGACCACCAAAGACTGGATTTTTTTTCTGGCTTCCCCCTTATGAAATCGGCCACAGGGGCAACGGAAAATGTTTCATGGGGGCCCCGCAACTCCCACCCCTCCCAAGGGAGTCTCTCCAGTGTATAGGTGCCCAGATGAACTCATAGTGGAAGAGGAACGACCATTGGCAGCGACATTAGGAACCTCCTCCTGAGCACAGAAAGTCGGCCGGGTGAGGAGCACAGATTCCCACCCATGCATGTTGGCACTGAGGCGTTTTATTGAGGGTCGGCAACTCAATGAACAATTCTGCTCTTTTATTAAATGATTTAAATACAATTCCTGCAATCTTAAACCGTCAGTGGTCTGTGAATTTAGAGCTCTCCTTCTCAGCATTGCCAGCTGATTTTTTTTATATTCTGGAAAAGAGTTACAAGAACTTCAGGAAGTTTGAAAACTAACCACTCCAATTCAAACACAAGCAAAAGCATTCCAACGGCTGTTACATATATGAAAATAATCACTCGCAAGCCTGTTGCCAAGGAGACTATAAGAAGAAACTTCACAACCTTGTGTCAGGATAGGTCTGGTGAAAGACTTTGGGTTCAGCTGACTGTCAAATGCCCTGTGTACAAGGACAGGATCCAAGGCAAAATCCGCACAAAAATGCATCACATTTGTCACTGCTTGTACCAGAGACTCTTAGTTAAAGTACATCTCATGAATTACAAGATCCACTTACGACAAGATTATTAAATAGGCAACTGTAACCAGCAGAATCCAGCAGACGAGTCCGGTCACAGTCCCCAATGGTTATATTGGTTCCAGATATCTTTTACTGCCGGGCCGCTGATGAGATAACTCATTATGGCCCGCTCACTCACTGGGGCCAATGGAGAGTGTTAACCCTGGGTCGACAAGCAATTTTTTTTTTTATTTGTTCATGGCATGTGGGCGTTGCTGGCCAGGCCGGCATTTATTGCCCATCCCTAATTGCCCTTGAGAAGGTGGTGGTGAGCCGCCTTCTTGAACCACTGCAGTCCATGTGGTGACGGTTCTCCCATAGTGCTGTTAGGAAGGGAGTTCCAGGATTTTGACCCAGCGACAATGAAGGAACGGCGATATATTTCCAAGTCGGGGTGGTGTGTGACTTGGAGGGGACCGTGCAGGTGGTGTTGTTCCCATGTGCCTGCTGCCCTTGTCCTTCTAGGTGGTAAAGGTCGCGGGTTTGGGAGGTGCTGTCGAAGAAGCCTTGGCGAGTTGCTGCAGTGCATTCTGTGGATGGTACACACTGCAGCCACAGTGCGCCGGTGGTGAAGGGAGTGAATGTTTAGGGTGGTGGATGGGGTGCCAATCAAGCGGGCTGCTTTGTCCTCGATGGTGTCGAGCTTCTTGAGTGTTGTTGGAGCTGCACTCATCCAGGCAAGTGGAGAGTATTCCATCACACTCCTGACATGTGCCTTGGAGATGGTGGAAAGGCTTTGGGGAGTCAGGAGGTGAGTCACTCACCGCAGAATACCCAGCCTCTGACCTGCTCTTGTAGCCACAGTATTTATGTGGCTGGTCCAGTTAAGTTTCTCATCAATGGTGACCCCCAGGATGTTGATGGTGGGGGATTTGGCGATGGTAATGCCGTTGAATGTCAAGGGGAGGTGGTTAGACTCTCTCTTGTTGGAGATGGTCATTGCCTGGCACTTGTCTGGCGCAAATGTAACTTGCCACTTATCAGCCCAAGCCTGGATGTTGTCCAGGTCTTGCTGCATGCAGGCTCGGACTGCTTCATTATCTGAGGGGTTGCGAATGGAACTGAACACTGTGCAGTCATCAGCGAACATCCCCATTTCTGACCTTATGATGGAGGGAAGGTCATTGATGAAGCAGCTGAAGATGGTTGGGCCTCGGACACTGCCCTGAGGAACTCCTGCAGCAATGTCCTCGGGCTGAGATGATTGGCCTCCAACAACCACTACCATCTTCCTTCGTGCCAGGTATGACTCCAGCCATTGGAGAGTTTTCCCCGATTCCCATTGACTTCAACTAGGGCTCCTTGGTGCCACACTTGGTCAAATGCTGCCTTGATGTCAAGGGCAGTCACTTTCACCTCACCTCTGGAATTCAGCTCTTTTGTCCATGTTTGGACCAAGGCTGTAATGAGGTCTGGAGCCGAGTGGTCCTGGCGGAACCCAAACTGAGCATCGGTGAGCAGGTTATTGGTGAGTAAGTGCCGCTTGATAGCACTGTTGACGACACCTTCCATCACTTTGCTGATGATTGAGAGTAGACTGATGGGGCGGTAATTGGCCGGATTGGATTTGTCCTGCTTTTTGTGGACAGGACATACCTGGGCAATTTTACACATTGTGGGGTAGATGCCAGTGTTGTAGCTGTACTGGAACAGCTTGGCTAGAGGCGCGGCTAACTCTGGAGCACAAGTCTTCAGCACTACAGCCGGGATATTGTCAGGGCCCATAGGCTTTGCTGTATCCAGTGCACTCAGCCGTTTCTTGATATCACTTGGAGTGAATCGAATTGGCTGAAGACTGGCTTCCGTGATGGTTGGGATATCGGGAGGAGGCCGAGATGGATCATCCACTCGGCACTTCTGGCTGAAGATGGTTGCAAACACTTCAGCCTTGTCTTTTGCACTCACATGCGGGACTCTGCCATCATTGAGGATGGGGATGTTTACAGAGCCTCCTCCTCCCGTTAGTTGTTAAATTGTCCACTACCATTCACAACTGGATGTGGCAGGACTGCAGAGCTTTGGTCTGATCTATTGGTTGTGGAATCGCTTAGCTCTGTCTATAGCATGTTGCTTCTGCTGTTTAGCATGCATGTAGTCCTGAGTTGTAGCTTCACCAGGTTGGCACCTCATTTTTAGGTACGCCTGGTGCTGCTCCTGGCATGCTCTTCTACACTCCTCATTGAACCAGGGTTGATCCCCCGGCTTGTTGGTAATGGTAGAGTGAGGAATATGCCAGGCAATGAGGTTACAGATTGTGCTGGAATACAATTCTGCTGCTGCTGATGGCCCACAGCGCCTCATGGATGCCCAGTTTTGAGCTGCTAGATCTGTTCTGAATCTATCCCATTTAGCACAGTGGTAGTGCCACACAACACGTTGGATGGTGTCCTCAGTGTGAAGACAGGACTTCATCTCCATGAGGACTATGCGGTGGTCACTCCTACCAATGCTCTCATGGACAGATGCATCTGCGACAGGTAGATTGGTGAGGACGAGGTCAAGTAAGTTTTTCCCTTGTGTTGGTTCGCTCACCACCTGCCGCAGGCCCAGTCTAGCAGCTATGTCCTTCAGGACTTGGCCAGCTCGGTCAGTAGTGGTGCTACCGAGCCACTCTTGGTGATGGACATTGAAGTCCCCCACCCAGAGTACATTTTGTGCCCTTGCTACCCTCAGTGCTTCCTCCAAGTGGTGCTTAACATGGAGGAGGACTGATTCATCAGCTGAGGGAGGACGGTAGGTGGTAATCAGCAGGAGGTTTCCTTGCCCATGTTTGACCTGATACCGGAGACAATGTTGAGGACTCCCAGGGCCACTCCCTCCTGACTGTATGATTCTGTGAGTATGGCTATGTCAGGCTGTTGCTTGACTAGTCTGTGGGACAGCTCTCCCAATTTTGGCACAAGTCCCCAGATGTTAGTGAGGAGGACTTTGCAGGGTCGACTGGGCTTGGTTTGCCGTTGTCGTGTCCGGTGCCTAGTGGTCCGATGCCGGGTGGTCCATCTGGTTTTATTCTTATTATGACATTTCTCAGTGAGATTGCTCGGCCATTTCAGAGAGTGATTAAGAATCAACCACATTGCTGTGGGTCTGGAGTCACATATAGGCCAGACCGGGTAAGGACGGCAGGTTTCCTTCCCCAAAGGACACTCGTCATTCCCGTGGAAGGAAACGGCTCCTTTTCAGTCCTTATGCCTTTCGCATTTCTAATTGACCGAGCTCTAATTTAAGATTGTGTCTGGTTGTTCAGATTCCCCCACGAAAAGAAATAGTTTCTCTGTATCTATCCTATCGAATCCCTTTATCATTTTAAATACCTCAATTGCATCACCCACTCAACCTTCGAAATTCAAGGAAATACAAACCAAGTTTATGCAACCTGTCCTCATAATTTAACCTTTTTATCCCCGTATCATTGTGGTGAATCTGCTCTGCCCCCCCTCCAAGGCCGGTCTATCGGACCTGAGGTGCAGGGCCCAGAACTGAACCCAGTCTCTCCGCATGGGGTCTGAGCAGACCAGAGCTCTGTACAACCGAGGCATCACTTCCTCACTTTGGAGAAGAACCTGTTATTTATGAATATCACTAATGCCGTGTCTGGAACAGGTTTCACTGAAATGCGAAAGATGAACATTTGATTTGGTTTCTCTGTCCATTGAATGCTGGGTGTGTCAGCAAGTGACAGTGTTCCTGCCTGGAGTCGAGGCCCTGGGTAGTGGTGAGAGGAGATCTTCTGTAGGTTCCAGAAATGCCATTCTGATTGCATCCAACGTTTCTACCATATGTTTAATGCCTGTTAAATACAGGTGCAAATAAGGTGAGGACCAATTACCTGCAGGAACCTCGTGTTTAAGAAAGAAAGAACGAACTTTCATTTCTACAGCATCTTTCACCCCCTCAGGACCTCCCAAAGGGCTTCACAGCCTGTGAAGTACTTTCTGAAGCATGGTCACTATTGTAATGTAAGAAATGTGGCAGCCAATTTGCGCACAGCAAGATCCCACAAACAGTGATGAGATAATGACCAGATAATCTGTTTTTTAGTGATGTTGGTTGAGGGATAAATATCAGCCAGGACACCACGGAGAACTCCCCTGCTCTTCTTCGAATAGTGTCCGTGGGATCTTTTACATCCATCTCAGAGGGCAGACGGGGCCTGGGTTTAACGTCCCATCTGAAATACGGCACCTCCGACAGTGCAGCACTCCCTCAGTACTGACCCTCCGAGAGTGCAGCGCTCCCTCAGTACTGACTCTCCGACAGTGCAGCGCTCCCTCAGTACTGACCCTCCGACAGTGCAGCGCTCCCTCAGTACTGACCCTCCGACAGTGCAGCGCTCCCTCAGTACTGACCCTCCGACAGTGCAGCGCTCCCTCAGTATTGACCCTCCAACAGTGCAGCACTCCCTCAGTACTGACCCTCCGACAGTGTAGCGCTCCCTCAGTACTGACCCTCCGACAGTGCTGCACTCCCTCAGTACTGACCCTCCGACAGTGCAGCGCTCCCTCAGTACTGACCCTCCGACAGTGTAGCGCTCCCTCAGTACTGACCCTCCGACAGTGCTGCACTCCCTCAGTACTGACCCTCCGACAGTGCAGCGCTCCCTCAGTACTGACCCTCCGACAGTGTAGCGCTCCCTCAGTACTGACCCTCCGACAGTGCTGCACTCCCTCAGTACTGACCCTCCGACAGTGCAGCGCTCCCTCAGTACTGACCCTCCGACAGTGCTGCACTCCCTCAGTACTGACCCTCCGACAGTGCTGCACTCCCTCAGTACTGACCCTCCGACAGTGCAGCGCTCCCTCAGTACTGACCCTCCGACAGTGTAGCGCTCCCTCAGTACTGACCCTCCGACAGTGCTGCACTCCCTCAGTACTGACCCTCCGACAGTGCAGCACTCCCTCAGTACTGACCCTCCGACAGTGCAGCACTCCCTCAGTACTGACCCTCCGACAGTGCTGCACTCCCTCAGTACTGACCCTCCGACAGTGCTGCACTCCCTCAGTACTGCACTGAGTGTCGGCCTGGATTTTGTGCTCAAGTCTCTGGAGTGGGACTTGAACCCACGACCTTTAGACTCAGAGTCAAGAATGCTACCTCTGAGTTATGGCTGACACCAAATGATAATCATGGAATCAAGAAGGCCGTTCGGCCCATTGTGCCTGTGCAAGCCTCACCCTCTGGTCGGGCAATGCCCAGGAAACTGGGGCTGAAAGATGAGGGCAACTGCAGGGTTAGCCTCTGGCCTCACGGCTGAATATTCAGAGGGTCTGTGAAAGCAGTGACCAACCTGCCTTTTTAGGCCCACCACAGGCCTGCCGATTTGAGGGAGATCCTGGCCCAAGGCCCACTGCACTCCTGGGACACTCCCGCCTCTTGGGTCTGCCCTGGAATTGTAAGTGGGAGGGCTGGGATCACTCCCTCTTGTCTCATTAACACAGCCACAATGGGCCTGCGCCCATTCTAAATCCAGACACAGCTCAGCTTCTCAAGTGAAGCCTTGGAAATCCCAGTCCACAGTGTGGGGGGGCCGGAGACCCCGTATAACAGGTCTCCATGCCCTTTTTCTGACCTCTGCACCCAGGAAATAGGCGGTGCCAGGGGAAGGGCGAGGGTCAGGAAAATTGCTCCCCCAACAGCTTAAATAGTCAAGCAGCAGAAACAAAAGCTGGAACTGCGACAGCCCAGTTTCACTCACCTGTGTGTATCTGTGAGGAGATATGTTTTCATAATCTGGTAACGAGATATTATCGTCAGCGTGAAGGGGACAGGCTGTAAAAGGTAACATTGAGGGTACCGTCACTGAAAATATCCTCATAAATGGTGCACAGAAAAACTCCAGAGAATAGTTGGATTGGAACAAATAACTGGAAGAAAAAGCAAAACACTGCAGATGCTGGAAATCTGAAATAAAAACAGAAAATGCTGGAAATACTCAGCAAGAATGTTGTATTCACTGCTCACAGTGCGGTCTCCTCTACACCGGGGAGACCAAACGCAGATTGGGTGATCGCTTTGCTGAACTCCTCCACTCTGTCCACAAGCGTGACCCTGACCTGCCGACCACTTGTCATTTTAATTCCCCGCCTCACTCCCACTCTGACCTCTCTGTCCTCCGCGTCTTACACTGTTCCAGTGAAGTTCAGTGGAAGCTCGAGGATCAGCACCTCAGCTTTCGATTGGGCAGTTTACAACCTTCCGGACTCCACACTGATTTCAATAACTTCAGATCACAAGAACATAAGAAATAGGAGCAGGAGTGGGCCATTCGGCCCCTCGAGCCTGGTCCCCCATTCAATAAGATCATGGCTGATCTTTGACCTCAACTCCACTTTCCCGCCCGATCTTCATTTCCCTTGATTCCCCGAGAGTCCAAAAATCTACCGATCTCAGTCTTGAATATATTCATGATGTGGAGATGCCGGTGATGGACTGGGGTTGACAATTGTAAACAATTTTACAACACCAAGTTATAGTCCAACAATTTTATTTTAAAATTCACAAGCTTTCGGAGGCTTCCTCCTTCGTCAGGTGAACATCGTTCACCTGACGAAGGAGGAAGCCTCCGAAAGCTTGTGAATTTAAAATAAAATTGCTGGACTATAACTTGGTGTTGTAAAATTGTTTACAATTGAATGTATTCAACAACTCAGCATCCACAGCCCTCTGGGGTAGAGAATTCCAAAGATTCACAACCCTCTGAGTGAAGAAATTTCTCCTCATCTCAGTCTTGAATGGCCGACCCCTTATCCTGAGACTATGCCCCCTAGTTCTAGACTCTCCAGGCAGGGGAAACAATCTCTCAGAATCTACCCTGTCAAACCCTCTCAGAATCTTATATGTTTCAGTGAGGTCACCTCTCATTCTTTTAAACTCCAGAGAGTATAGGCCCATTTTACTCAACCTCTCCTCATAGGACAACCCTCTCATCCCAGGAATTAATCTAGTGAACCTTCGTTGCACTGCCTCTAAGGCAAGTATATCCTTCCTTAGATAAGGAAACCAAAACTGTACACAGTACTCCAGGTGAGGCCTCACCAAAGCCCTGTACAATTGTTGTAAGACTTCCTTACTCTTGTACTCCAATCCCCTTGCAATAAATGCCAACGGGTACGGTAGCGTAGTGGTTATGTTACTGGGCTAGTAATCCAGAGGCCTGGACTAAAATCCAGAGTCACGAGTTCAAATCCCGCCACGGTGGCTGGTGAATTTAAATTCAATTAATTAAATAAAAAATCTGGAATTAAAATACTAGTATCAGTAATGGTGGTCATGAAACTACAGGATTGTCGTAAAAACCCATCTGGTTCACTAATGTCCTTTAGGGAAGGAAACCTGCCGTCCTTACCCGGTCTGGCCTATATGTGACTCCAGACCCACAGCAATGTGGTTGATTCTTAATCACCCTCTGAAATGGCCTAGCAAGCCACTCAGTTGTAAAAAAATCTTGCTAGGGATGGGCAATAAATGCCGGCCTTGCCAGCGACACCCACATCCCATGAACGAATTTTAAAAAAACATTCCATTTGCCTTCTTAATTGCTTGCTGTACCTACATGTTAACTTCATGTACGAGGACATCCAAATCTCTCTGAACACCAACATTTAATAGTTTCTCTCCATTTAAAAAATATTCTGTTTTTCTATTCTTCCTACCAAAGTGAATAACCTCACATTTCCCCACATTATACTCCATCTGCCACCTTCTTGCCCACTCACTTAACCCGTCTATATCCCTTCGCAGATTCTTTGTGTCCTCCTCACAGCTTACTTTCCCACCTGGCTTTGTGTCGTCAGCAAACTTGGATACATTACACTCGGCCCCTTAATCTAAGTCATTAATATAGATTGTAAATAGCTGAGGCCCAAGCACTGATCCTTGCAGCACCCCACTAGTTACAGCCCGCCAACCTGAGAATGACCCGTTTATCCCTACTCTCTGTTTTCTGTCCATTGACCAATCCTCTATCCATGCTAATATATTACCCCCAACTCTTGTGTAACAACCTTTTATGTGGCACCTTATCGAATGCCTTTTGAAATCCAAATATACTCCATCCACTGGTTCCCCTTTATCTACCCTGCTAGTTACATCCTCAAAAAACTCTAATAAATTTGTCAAATGTGATTTCCTTTTCATAAAACCATGTTGACTCTGCCTGATCATTTTCTGATTTTCTAAGTGCCCTGTTACCACTTCCTTAATAATGGATTCCAGCATTTTCCCAATGACCGATGTCAGGCTAACTGGCCTGTAGATCAGAACCACTGCTCCAATTCTCTCGGACAGCAGGTGCTGGTAATGGTTCTGCTGCTGCCATTTACAGCTTCTCTAGACCCATCTTTTGTTTCCTGTCCCATTCCCACCCTCCTCGCCTTGCACTGTCATCCCTTTTGTCATTTAATCACTCCTGCCCTCCACCCTATCACAGACCTTCCCTTTTCTTCTTTCCTCCCTCCCCTTCCTCCCTCCTCTCTTTCCCCGGCTCTGTATTTGCTCAAAAACTGTTTAATCTTCAACTTCTCCCAGTTCTGACGAAAGGTCATCGACCTGAAACATTAACTCTGTTTCTTTCTCCACAGTTGCTGCCTGACTTGCTGAGTATTTCCAGCATTTTCTGTTTTTATATTAAATAACTAGAAGATACCAGTGAACATTTCCTTTATTGTGCAGCTGAATCTGATTCTGGTGTTTAATATCATTTGACCTCAGTTCATGGTTAGATCTACTCAGACCAGTTTGTTCCATATTGATAGGGTTACTGTGAAATATTTATTGAAATGTGCTGGATTGTTGTCTCCCAAACCTGATACAGATGAGAAGAAATGGTTCCAGCAAAGAGAATAACTCCCAGCACAGCCCCCACACTGATCCAGACAGATCACAGGTATCCAACCACGTTGGAACCCTGTAAAAGAGAAAGGGGTAAGGGACTGTAAAGGAATGAGGGTAAGGCGTGGAGTTAAACTACATTTGATTCATTGTTTTACAAAGTATAAGAAAAAAGAAAAGACTTGCAATTTTATAACTTCTTTCTCAACCTCAGGGTGTCCCAAAGTGCTTTACAGCCAATGAAATACTTTTTGAAGTGTAGTCACTGTCGGAACGTAGGAAACGTGGCAGCCAATGTGTGCAGAGCAAGATCCCACAAACAGCACTGAGATAATGACCAGATAGTCTGGTTTCTGGTGGTGTTGGTTAAGGGATAAATATTGGCCAGGACATCGGGAGAACTCCCCTGCTCGTCTTCAAAAAGTGCCATGGGATCTTCTACGTCGACCTGAGAGTGCAGACAGGGCCTCGGTTTAACGTCTCATCTGAAAGACGGCATGTCCGACAGTGCAGCACTCCCTCAGTCCTGCACTGGAGTGTCGGCCTGGATTACATGTTCATATTTTGGGAGTGGGACTTGAGCCCACGACCTTTTGACCCAGAGGTGAGAGTGTTTCCACGGGCCTCGGCTTCACAAGTAGAAGGGCATTGATTAGGAGGGAATTGTTTGAAGTTGATAATTCAGGGAGCACCATGGAAAGAGGCAACTCGCAGGTTACCACAGCGATCGGTTCTGGGACCATTGTTATTTGAAATTTATATTAGTGATGAAGGAAGGGACGTAATAAAGTTCTCCAAGTTTACCAACGATACCAAATTGAGAGGGATCATAAATAACAGGGAATAAGCAGGGCAGTCACAGAGGGCTGGTTGGGAGATTGAGTCAAAAAGTGGGGGATGTTATTTAATGTGGAGAAATGCAAAGGCATGAAACTGGGGAACAAAATCCAACAGTGGGAGAGTGACAGAATTGAGTCTCTGTCCTGTTTCAGATTATAATATTGTTCCATATCTTTTCATACAAACCTGTAGCTGGCTGGAGGCTGTGTCATTTTTAAATTGTAACCATGCCTACTGTTTCTGAAAGGATTTCTTTTGTTCTTGACTTAACCTTAATGGACAGAAGTCATGTGGTGTGTACCGTCCTCCAAATTCCAAATATGTCTTCCCATTGTATGGAGCTCTGGGTCAGGAGAGCTCATTTGTAAAATCTATCCCGATAAGAATTTAAAAACACTTTGTTATTTTGATCTCAGAAACAGTTTGAAGTACCAGAGGACATTAAATGCTTTGTTCCTGATTTACCCGCTAATTCATTTTTGCTTCTTTATAATTTTATGCCTTTGTAAAATCATTAGACCAGTAGTTTTAGCCTGAAGTATATGGCCTTTTCCATAGATTTTTGAGATCAGGGACCAAAAATCCAGGGCAGGAGTCGGGCATAACAGGTTCTATGGGAACAGGAATTCTGGTGGGACCTGAATACGCAAAGAGTCTGCCCAAAATTCCAATTTACGATGGAGCAGCGAAGCTTCCGTGAACACAAATTATGGACCATGGCATCAGAGGGGGTGGGGCTGAGGAGAGGGATTCCCAAAGCCGAGAGTTTCCTCCACCCCGGCTTCCCTCCTACCCAGCAACCCGGACACCTGGATGAATCCGGCATGCAGGTCAGCTAAGGGACGGACATGAGGTTGATCGGGGGTCTCTAGGCTGGTCCTGGCCTGGAAGACCCCTTCACTTGCCTGCTTCTTACATAGATCAGCCCTCTTACATTTGTCTGCCTGCATTTCTGTGTGGGTGGGGCCTGTCAACAGTAACTCTGCAGGTGGCCATCCAATGGAATATTTTCCCCTCCCCGTCTCTATTGGGCACTCAAGGTGTGTCCAGACTACCAAAGAATGCTGTACAATCCCAAGGCCATTTGCACCTATTGGGGGTGGGTGAGTTAAATTCATCTAGTGAGCATCTCCTGGCTGGACAAGAGGTCAGGGTTGGAAGAGTACAGAGATCTCAGAGGGCTGGGGAGCTGGAGATAGGGAGGGGTGCGGCCACAGAGGGATTTGAACACAAGGATGAGAATTTTAAAATCCAGGCATTAGTGGACCCGGAGCAAATGGAGGTCAGCGACTACTGACGTAGTGGTCAGGGGTGATGGGTGAACAGGACTTGGTGCAAGTCAGGATACGGGCAACAGAGCTTAGGATGAGCTGAAGTTTATGGAGGGTGGAAGATGGGAGGTCGGCCAGGAAAGCATTGGATTAGTCAGTCGGAGAGGATTCTCACAACTTGTCCTGAAATTGGCCAGAGTTTTTTTTGCCTCCCTCAGGAGTTAGTGATTGGGAGGGTGGTGCATTAAGTTGCAACATCTGACAGAGATAGGGTGAGCACTGATAGGCCAGCTGGTGTTTTTTGGCCCTTCTCAAACATTCGTACATAAGATCTGATCGCACTGCTGCGGCAGGTCAATCAGACGATCCAGCAACTCATAGCAACTCCACAAAGACACTCACAGAGTCGCCAGGAGTCCAGTAATCAAAATATTATCATGCCACTAAAAGTGGGAAGCTATGAGCCAGCAGATCAGTCGATGGATTAGCGGGTGCAGTGTGAACTGACACTGGAGGCATGAATCATGGCTGCTGAAATGAGTTGCTATCTGTGTAAGCCTAAGAATGGTTTTCAGGTAAGGCGGGGGTCAGGCGGGGGTGGGGGGGTCGGGGGGCGGGCGGGGGGCAAAGAACGATAGCGATCGCAGCCCGTTTTACATCCCGCCGAGTTTTCTTTTCTTTTGAAGTCAATTGGCCGTTTCCTGCTGCCACCAAAGGCCAATTTCACTCCCTGTGGTTGTTACAAAGACAACACCAATAAAGGTCATGATGCTTCTTATCGTCAGGTGCTGTCAAACAGACCTATCAGGGGACGTTGAGCAGGCTGGGGCTCTTTTCCTTGGAAAAGAATAAGAGGAGACCTGATAGAAGTCTTTAAAATTGTGAAGGGGTTCGATACGGTGGATATGGAGAGACTATTTCCACTTGTGGGTGAGCCCAGGACAAGGGGGCATGAAGAGAAGACAGTCACTAACAGATCAAA
This sequence comes from Heptranchias perlo, assembly GCF_035084215.1. NCBI lineage: Eukaryota > Metazoa > Chordata > Chondrichthyes > Hexanchiformes > Hexanchidae > Heptranchias > Heptranchias perlo. The sequence continues at coordinate 1,288,471 of NC_090332.1, forward strand.
TAAAGAATTTAGGAGAGATATCTTTGCACAAATCTGTGAAATACACAAATCTTTGAAGGTGGCAGGACAAGTTGAGAAGGCTGTTAAAAAAACATATGGGATCCTGGGCTTTATTAATAGATTGTAAACAATTTTACAACACCAAGTTATAGTCCAGCAATTTTATTTTAAATTCACAAGCTTTCGGAGGCTTCCCCCTTCGTCAGGTGAACGATTTTTCACATCGTTCACCTGACGAAGGGGGAAGCCTCCGAAAGCTTGTGAATTTAAAATAAAATTGCTGGACTATAACTTGGTGTTGTAAAATTGTTTACAATTGTCAACCCCAGTCCATCACCGGCATCTCCTGGGCTTTATTAATAGAGGCATAGAGTACAAAAGCAAGGAAGTTATGCTAAACCTTTATAAACACTGGTTAGGCCTCAGCTGGAGAATTGTGTTCAATTCTGGGCACCACACTTTAGGAAGGATGTCAAGGCCTTAGAGAGGGTGCAGAGGAGATTTACTAGAATGGTCCCTGGGATGAGGGACTTCAGTTCTGTGGAGAGACTGGAGAATCTGGGATTGTTCTCCTCAGAGCAGAGAAGGTTAAGGGGAGATTTGATCGAGGTGTTCAAAATCATGAAGGGTTTTAACAGAGTAAATAAGGAGAAACTGTTTCCAGTGGCAGAAGGATCGATAGCCAGAGGACACAGATTTAAGATAATTGGAGGGTCAGTACTGAGGGAGCGCCGCACTGTCGGAGGGTCAGTGCTGAGGGAGCGCCGCACTGTCGGAGGGTCAGTGCTGAGGGAGCGCCGCACTGTCGGAGGGTCAGTGCTGAGGGAGCGCCGCACTGTCGGAGGGTCAGTACTGAGGGAGCGCCGCACTGTCGGAGGGTCAGTACTGAGGGAACGCCGCACTGTCGGAGGGTCAGTACTGAGGGAGCGCCGCACTGTCGGAGGGTCAGTACTGAGGGAGCGCCGCACTGTCGGAGGGTCAGTACTGAGGGAGCGCCGCACTGTCGGAGGGTCAGTACTGAGGGAGTGCTGCACTGTCGGAGGGTCAGTACTGAGGGAGCGCCGCACTGTCGGAGGGTCAGTACTGAGGGAGCGCTGCACTGTCGGAGGGTCAGTACTGAGGGAGTGCTGCACTGTTGTAGGTGCTGTCTTTCGGATGAGACATTAAACCGAGGTCCCGTCTGCCCTCTCAGGTGGACATAAACGATCCCACGGTGCTTTTTTAAAGAAGAGCAGGGGAGTTCTCCCTGGTGTCCTGGTCAATATTTATCCCTCAATTAACATCACTAAAAACAGATTATCTGATCATTGGATGGGTGAAGCTCCAACAACACTCAGAGCTCCACACTGTCCAGGAGGGAGCAGTCTGCTTGATTGGATCAATATCCACCCTCTCCATCATTGTGTTGGGCAGAGGTGGAAAACTGGACGGGCACAAACCCTGCAACACCACTGCCCATTAATCTACCCATCCCCTGGAGTCCTCCAGTGTGCCCACCCATTTTTGGCCAGGTGTATTGTAATAAGAAGCAAATGATAGGAGTGTGTCATCCACCATGTTATTTACACCATGGCCACACTCGACACAAGGGACACCTGGTGAAAGCCCGTTACAGAAACAAACCCATTAATTTCCATTGTGAGAAGGAAAGTCTCGCAGGTTTTTATAACGGGCTGCACATCTGTGACTCCAGTTAAACCCCCCTCCCCCCCCGGCCAGAAATTGAAAATTTGAAAATTACCCCCTCAATGTCACAGAATATCTGAAGCGCTCATTGTCACACACGATACTGAGGTGTATGGATGGTCGACCAGTAATCCAGAGGCCTGGACCAATAATCCACACATCGTGAGTTCAAATCCCGCCCTGGACAGTTTGAGAATTTGAATTCAGTTTTAAAAAAAATCTGGAAATAAAAAGCTGGTCTCAGTAAAAGTGGCCGTGAAGTTGTTATAAAAACCCAACAGGTTCACTGCTGTCCTTTAGGGAAGGAAACCGTCCTTCCCCAGTCTGGGCCTACACGTGACTCCACTCCCACACCAACATGGTTGACTCTTAATTATCCTCCAGCAAGTCACTCCGTTGTCTCAAACCCAGAAGGCTGCCCACCACCTTCTCGGGGCAACTAGGGATCTGAAATAAAGGCCGGCCTTGTCAGCGACACCCACATCATGAGAAAAGAGGTCAGATAGAAAGAGATGTAGTCGTGAAAAAATGACAAAGAGAGAGAAAGTGATAGAAAGATAGACCCAAATGGAGAGTGCAAAATACAGTACAACAGATTGTGATAAGGATAGAGAGAAAAACAAGGAAAATAAATCGTTTGCACTAAGAGAAAGGGTATCCAGATAACAAATGGTCGAGGTTTTATAAAAACATTCAGTATTTATTTTACTGAGAAATTAAAGAGAGTTATCACATTTCAGATAAAATACATTTTAAAATGAACTTCTATTCCCATTATTTGCTGGGGTAACAACTCGTTAATGTGACAGACAGAGATATACCTTCAGCACATTACCTAAAAACCACACCATGTAACATGGCTGAGGGGGAAGGGAAAACTCGGGAATGTCGCTCCAGGTCGGAGGCAGCAAAGTTTCCCCGACAAACCACTGCCGCCTGTTCCATCTTGAAGCTTGAACCATGGCCTCGTCAACAGCTCCCAAAGTTTCCGACAGATGCTGAAGAGACGGACCACTGAATGGTCCTCTCTCCTCATACTCAGACAACACCTTAAGTGTTAGCTTGGCTCAGTTAGTATCACTCCTAGCTTCTGAGTCAGAAGGCTGTGGGTTTAAGCTGCACTTCAGGGACTTAAGCCGACACTTCCACACAGCACTCTCTGTACTTGTCCCACTCACGTGCAGCAAGTGTTGCAATTTATGATTGGTTATACCCAGGGCCACGGTCTGTAATTCATTTACAGGGAGCATCTACATCCGAATGGTTTTAGGGTTATGAGTGATGACAAACACAGGTGTGGAAATGTATATTTGAAACAAGTTTGAGAATTGCTTTCGGATTTAGAAAAAACAAGACCACCTGAGGTCACCAAATGTACAATCATAGAATCATAGAATGGTTACAGCACAGAAGGAGGCCATTCGGCCCATTGACCCTGTGCCAACTCTTTGTAAGAGCAATCCAGTCAGTCCCATTCCCCCACTTTTTCCCCGTAGCCCTGCAAATTTTTACCCTTCAAATATTTATCCAATTCCCTTTTGAAAGCCACAATTGAATCTGCTTCCACCGCCCTTTCAGGCAGCGCATTCTAGATCATCACAACTCGCTGCGTAAAAAGGTTTTTCCTCATGTCGCCTCTGGTTCTTTTGCCAATTAACTTATATCTGTCCTCTGGTTCTTGACCCTTCCGCCAATGGGAACAGTTTCTCTCTATCTACTCTGTCTAGACCCTTCATGATTTTGAACACCTCTATCAAATCTCCTCTCAACCTTCTCTGCTGTAAGGAGAACAATCCCAGCTTCTCCAGTCTCTCTACATAACTAAAGTCCCTCATCCCTGGTACCATTCTAGTCAATCTCTCTTACACCCTTTCTAAGGCCTTCACATCCTTCCTAAAGTGCGGTGCCCAGAACTGGACACAATACTCCAGCTGTGGCCGAACCAGTGTTTTATAAAGGTTCATCATGACTTCCATACTTTTGTACTCTATGCCTCTATTTATAAAGCCCAGGATCCCATATGCTTTTTTAACCACTTTCTCAATCTGCCCTGCCACCTTCAAAGATTTGTGTACATATACCCCCAGATCTCCCTGTTCCTGTACCCCCTTTACAATTGTGCCCGTTAGTTTATATTGCCTCTCCTCGTTCTTCCTATCGAAATGTATCACTTCGCACTTCTCTGTGTTAAATTTCATCTGCCACGTGTCTGCCCATTCCACCAGCCTGTCAATATCCTCCCGAAGTCTATCACTATCCTCCTCACTGTTTACTACATTTCCAAGTTTTGAGTCGTCTGCAACATTGAGAGGAGTACGACCCCACATTCCTGAATAGTTTCTTATTTTCACAACACACTAATAAGAATTTTAAATCATTATGTTTAATGCAAAAAAGAAACAAACTTCACAGGATATGATAAAAAACCATTAAAACATACCTTAATCTGTGAGTATCCTGGTAATATACTGGGAAATTAATTTCCTCTCTACGCCCGTGTAATTGGGAACTGCAGTAAATGGCAATGTCCTGGTACAACTGAGTCTCCTGCAATTTCCTGGCAGTTCCGCCAGTCTCCCACCAGAATTCTCGAGGAATTTCAGGCTCTTTATCGAACACATTAGTCAGTTCATTAGGACTGAACGTTTATTACATCAGGATCATCTTAAGTGTAATGAACTCTAAACCAACTTTTTACATGCACAGTATCACAATTCCACGATTTTGAGCAGGTCACAACAGAACAAATGTTAGATTCTGTTCTAGGTCAGGAAACAATGACAAAGACTCCACTGCAACAATATGTCACGTTCCATGGGGTTGAGCGAACAGAACAGAGTCAAGCTAAACTAAACTAAGCTAGCATGATGGGAGATGGGTCTCGAGACGATATTGTAGATACCAAATCACTGCTACAAATACTGTACAGTAGCACCAAAATCTCACAGAAATGGGGTATGCTTAGAGCAGCAGGGTGGTAACATGCAATGGAGCAACCATGGGCAGTTTGACAGTCGGGATAAAGGGCCAATCCTTAACCCACTGGGTGTGTGATATCGGCTGTACTATGGGTGAGGTACAAAGCAGGCTGCTGCCTCTCAGCTGGGAGAAAATCAGACTGACAATTGGTCCCGAGCGACTCGTGTGCCTCGTGGGCAGCTGCCAGACAGCTGGACTGGTGATAGTGAGAGTGAAGTCCACCTGATCACACCGACTCGTGGGGCATATTTTGGGGCGACCAAGGTGAAAAGATGGAGCAATTGAAATCCTCTCACAAGTTGGCACAATCAGATGCAAACCCCTGAATGCACAGTGTGTCACAGGGTACAAGTTCTAACTCTTGGATCAGTGTAATTTATCATAACTGATTTACCACCTGATTACACCTCCTCACTGAACAGACCCAAACCCAGAATCACTAAGTCTTTCATTTAATTCTTGCAACCATACATAAAGTAAATCAGTCACCCATTTATAAAATCAGATTAAATCACAGCCATCTCGATTCTCATGGTTCCCAACGTCTTATCAACATGTTCTTGCTTGCCGCTTGAAGGCCAAATTTTTATATACAAATGAGAGGTATGTGAATCTTCATGCACCAATCACCCGATCATTATCAAGACAAACATCTGGAATGGATTGTTTTCCAATCGCAATGTGAGTGGAGAAGCTGAAGAATGAATCGCAAATTATTTTACATTTGCGTAATTCTCGATGGTGTTCTGAGTTGGTACCAGACCTGCGAGAGTGCATGCACCAAGGTTCTCTGATGATGCACTGGAGACCTTGGTGCAAGAGGTGGACAGAAGGAGGGACATCCTATATCCGCGGGGGGGAGGGCGGGCAAAAGGCCCTCCAGACATATACCCAAAAGGCAGTGGGAGGCAGCGGGGGACGAAGTCAATGCCAGGCTCACAACATCATGAACATGGATGCGGTGCAGGAAGAAGTTCAATGCTTTGACATGAGTGGTCAAGGAGAGTGAGGTCAACTGTCAAGTAACGTCTCCCACCAACTGCACCACACACTACACCCCCATCACCCACACACCAACAAACTCTTTCCATCAGTACTCAACTCTTCCAACCAGGTGCTTCCTCTCACCCTCACATATTACTGCTGTTTCAAGCCGCCCAGCCACAACTCACAGGCCACACACACTGGCAGCTATTCAACCATGACAGGCACATCACCCAGACACACGTCCCGCTTTCTTGCAGGAGAAGGTGGCGCATATCAGGAGGCAGCAAGTGGCCGTGGCATTTTGCCCCTCGAGCCTGTTCCGCCATTCAGTGAGATCATGGTGGACCTGTGACCTAACTCCATATACCCGCCTTAGCCCCATATCCCTTAATACCCTTGGTTCACAGAAATCTATCAATCTCAGATTTAGAATTCACTTCACAAGTGAGCTAGCATCAACCGCCGTTTGCAGAAGAGCATTTCAAACGTCTCCCACCCTTTGCGTATAGAAGCGTTTCCTAACTTCACTCCTGCAAGTTCTGGCTCTAAATCTTAGGCTATGTCTCCGCGTCCTAGTATTCAAGTCTAGGAGACCTCCAAAAACAGTTACAAATGTCTCGGCAGCCAGAGGCAATAATCCAGCCACTAACCTGTAAATCCTGGATGGTCCCTTTAAATAGCGCTGATGGGGGGTCCTCCAGGCACTCTAAGACACGGTCAGATAGTCGGGGTTAAGACTGTGCATTGAGTTGAGCGTTAGACACCATTTTGGGACTTATCACTTTAAATCAGCGTTGTACACAGATTGAAGCCATTTTCTCCCCACTTTACATGATTCCAGGGTTTGTTATCTGCGCCAGCGTTAACTCCTATACCAAGATGGCGTCCGGCACACGTCAGGCTGGAAATGCATCTGGGCACTTCGGCAGGCCGCGTAGTGCCAAAACAACGGGTGCGACATGGCCCAATTTAGCGCCCGTGTGCAGTATTTACAAAATGGATTCTTGACATTGAATGAAAGGAACTCGAGAACACAAGCTTTGTCCTTGTCTTACTTACACTGCCCAGATCTCATCAGCTATATTGAGCTTGGCCTGTTTCACTTGTCCCTCAGTGCGCTGTGCTTCAGGTAAAACACCAACACCGTCACTAGACAATATTTGGCAAGACTTATTTCATTTGTTTAACAGTATACAACGCAGTGGCATAAATCGAGTTGAAATGCAGAATTATTTTCACTTTAAATGGAATCAGCTTGATTAAAATTATGAACATCCCTCCACCCCTTTTTTCCATGCAGACAGTGCCAGTTTAATTTAATGTATGCTCCAATCCCCCCACCCCAGATACGATCCCTTCCCTCTCCTGTTTTAAATGAACCCAGTTCAGCAGGTCTTGGCGGATGATTCCATCTATCTCCTGTCTCCTGTCTCACGCTGGTGGTGCATGAATTGATTGAGTTGATGTCAATTTGAGACTGGTTTGGCCTCGCCTGTCCGCACCCTGGCCTGATCCACAGCATCCAGCAAGTTTTTGGAGTCCACTGCAAGTGTGTGAGCAGCTGTCAGCATCTGCTTCTTACATTCTTCACTCAGCGAGGTCACTGAGTTTTGCTGGGCCAGTTTCATCTTGCTGATCAGTTCCGCCAGGTCCTTGTTCAGAAGCTTCTGTGTCCCCTCAATCTGAAAAAACAGAACCCAGGAAATTGCCTTCAATCATTTCAGGAACAAGCGTGAATTAAGAAATGCAGTCGTGTTCACAGCCTCAGTCGCATTCCCACACTTTCTGCATAACTCGAGAACACAAAGCTTGCGTTCTCGAGTTCCTATCATTCAATTCCACAGACTGAGAATGAAAACATACGATTTTATTCAGTAAAAGTCTGCAGGGATTTTATTGAATCTCAGTGGACATTTTGTTGACTTGTGTTACTTGTCTAAAGGTCATCTGCAATCTATACATTTCGAATATTACAATCTATGCACTTCTTCAAACCTCACATTCTGCTTTTTGGTCATACTTCTGTTTTCTAAATTGCTACATCAACGACTTCCATTTTTAAAAATTCTCTCTCAGGATGTGGGCGTCACTGGCAAGGCCGCCATTTATTGCCCTGGGAAGGTGGTGCTGAGTCTCCTGCATGAACTGCAGTCAACATCCTCTGTGGCGGTTTGATACACCCGAGTAACTCACTAGGCAACTTCAGGGGGAAGTTAAGACTCAACCACATTGCTGTGGGACTGGAGTCACGGACAGGCCCAGGCCGGGTAAGGACGGCAGGATTCCTTCCCTAAAAGGACGTTAGTGAACCAGTTGGGTTTTTACAACAATCTGACACTTTTACTGATGACACATTTTTATTTGCAGATTTTTTAATTGCCATGGTGGGATCTGAACTCCCAATGATCCAGATTAGCACCCCAGGCCTCTGAATTACTAGTGGAGCAATATAACCACCTCAGGATCATACGTTGCTCACTGCTGGCTGGATGTTACATTGTTTTAAAGGGGACAGGGCACGAGCACATGAAAGTAGTGGGGGGTTGTACATCTCCAGTGCAGCAATTTGGAATAAAGTTTCCAAGTGTTACACGCAGAGAGGCAAGTGACCTTTGGTTGAGTGTCCGGAAAATAAATAATAAAAGGTCGAATTTCGGTGGGATTTTCCGATTTCCCACGTGACCCCGATGGAATCCCTGGTGGAATGGTGGGAATGGTACATGCTGTTTCCTCATGGTTTCCACTCATCTCCAGCTCAAGTCATATTATTCAAAGATTTTGATGTTTTTTTTAAGCTGAATTAAAATTCTCAAACTGCCTGAGTGCAATTATGAACTCACTTTCCCTGGATTACTAGTCCAGTAACAGAATCACTACACTACCATACCCATAACCAGTGGGGAGCAGTTGGAGGAATCTGCAACGGGGTAATTCTGGGATGCAGCAACACAGAGGGGGGTCTGAGGATGTGGAAAGATTTGGAAGAGGGGTCTCCAGCAATAGGATCTTGGAGTTCTGCCAGCGTAGGGAAGTGGGTGAACTGGCAAGGCCAGTCTTTTTTTTATTCGTTCATGGGATGTGGGCGTCGATGGTGAGGCCGGCATTTATTGCCCATCCCTAATTGCCCTTGAGAAGGTGGTGGTGAGCCGCCTTCTTGAACCGCTGCAGTCCGTGTGGTGAAGGTTCTCCCACAGTGCTGTTTGGAAGGGAGTTCCAGGATTTTGACCCAGCGCCGATGAAGGAACGACGAAATATTTCCAAGTCGGGATGGTGTGTGACTTGGAGGGGAACGTGCAGGTGGTGTTGTTCCCATGTGCCTGCTGCCCTTGTCCTTCAAGGTGGTAGAGGTCGCGGGTTTGGGAGGTGCTGTCGAAGAAGCCTTGGCGAGTTGCTGCAGTGCATCCTCTGGATGGTACACACTGCAGCCACAGTGCGCCGGTGGTGAAGGGAGTGAATATTTATGGTGGTGGATGGGGTGCCAATCAAGCGGGCTGCTTTGTCCTGGATGGTGTCGAGCTTCTTGAGTGTTGTTGGAGCTGCACTCATCCAGGCAAGTGGAGAGTATTCCATCACACTCCTGACTTGTGCCTTGTAGATGGTGGAAAGGTTTTGGGGAGTCAGGAGGTGAGTCACTCACCGCAGAATACCCAGCCTCTGGCCTGCCATTGTAGCCACAGTATTTATGTGGTTGGTCCAGTTAAGTTTCTGGTCAATGGTGACCCCCCAGGATGTTGATGGTGGGGGATTCGGCGATGGTAATGCCGTTGAATGTCAAGGGGAGGTGGTTAGACTCTCTCCTGTTGGAGAATCAGTTTCTTTCTTGGACACACGAATCTCCATCAAAGACGGGCACCTCAGCACCTCACTCTACCGCAAGCCCACGGACAACCTCACGATGCTCCACTTTTCCAGCTTCCACCCTAACCACGTCAAAGAGGCCATCCCCTATGGACAGGCCCTGCGAATACACAGGGTCTGCTCAGACGAGGAGGAACGCGATGGACACCTACAGACGCTGAAAGACGCCCTAGTAAGAACGGGATATGACGCTCGACTCATCGATCGACAGTTCCGACGGGCCACAGCAAAAAATCGCATAGACCTCCTCAGGAGACCAACACGGGACGCAACCAACAGAGTACCCTTTGTCGTCCAGTACTTCCCCGGAGCGGAGAAACTACGCCATGTTCTCCGCAGCCTTCAACATGTCATCAATGAGGACAAACACCTCGCTATGGCCATCCCCACACCTCCACTACTCGCCTTTAAACAGCCACCCAACCTCAAACAGACCATCGTTCGCAGCAAATTACCCAGCTTTCAAGAGAACAGCGTCCACGACACCACACAACCCTGCCACGGTAACCTCTGCAAGACATGCCAGATCATCGACACAGATACCACCATCACACGAGAGGACACCACCCACCAGGTGCATGGTTCATACTCCTGTGACTCGGCCAACGTTGTCTACCTCATACGTTGCAGGAAAGGATGCCCCAGAGCATGGTACATTGGCGAGACCATGCAGACGCTGCGACAACGGATGAACGGACACCGCGCAACAATCGCCAAACAGGAGGGTTCCCTCCCAGTCGGGGAACACTTCAGCAGTCAGGGACATTCATCCACCGACCTTCGGGTAAGCGTACTCCAAGGCGGCCTTCGAGACACACGACAACGCAAAATCGTCGAGCAGAAATTGATAGCCAAGTTCCGCACCCATGAGGACGGCCTCAACCGGGATCTTGGGTTCATGTCACGCTACACGTTACCCCACCAGCGAACAAATGTTATCTGTTTTTAATATAATGGGTCATTTGCTGGCTTTCTCTGCCTTCCGGATGTTTCTGCCTCTCTCTGTTTTTTTTTGTTTTTTTTTTTTTGTTTTTTTTTTCCTGTTTGTTTTTTTGTTGAATGTGTATTCGGGGGTTCTGCAGGTGACACCTCTCTGTCTGAACACGGTGATTGCCTTGGCAACGGGCAGTTGCAGGGGCAGTCTGTAAACACCATGTATTGTTCTGTGATGTATAAATGCGTAGGCTTCAAGGAGCTCCTGAACATTTACCTGACGAACGAGGAAGCCTCCGAAAGCTTGTGAATTTAAAATAAAATTGCTGGACTATAACTTGGTGTTGTAAAATTGTTTACAATTGTCAACCCCAGTCCATCACCGGCATCTCCACATCATGTTGGAGATGGTCATTGCCTGGCACTTGTCTGGCGCGAATATTACTTGCCACTTATGAGCCCAAGCCTGGATGTTGTCCAGGTCTTGCTGCATGCGGGCTCGGACTGCTTCATTATTTGAGGGGTTGCGAATGGAACTGAACACTGTGCAGTCATCAGCGAACATCCCCATTTCTGATCTTATGATGGAGGGAAGGTCATTGATGAAGCAGCTGAAGATGGTTGGGCCTAGGACACTGCCCTGAGGAACTCCTGCAGTAATGCCCTGGGGTTGAGATGATTGGCCTCCAACAACCACTACCATCTTCCTTTGTGCTAGGTATGACTCCAGCCACTGAAAAGTTTTCCCCCTGATTCCCATTGACTTCAATTTTACTAGGGCTCCTTGGTGCCACACTCGGTCAAATGCTGCCTTGATGTCAAGGGCAGTCACTCTCACCTCACCTCTGGAATTCAGCTCTTTTGTCCATGTTTGGACCAAGGCTGTAATGAGGTCTGGAGCCGAGTGGTCCTGGCGGAACCCAAACTGAGCATCGGTGAGCAGGTTATTGGTGAGTAAGTGTCACTTGATAGCACTGTCGACGACACCTTCCATCACTTTGCTGATGATTGAGAGTAGATTGATGGGGCGGTAATTGGCTGGATTGGATTTGTCCTGCTTTTTGTGGACAGGACATACCTGGGCAATTTTCCACATTGTCGGGTAAATGCCAGTGTTATGGCTGTTACTGGAACAGCTTGGCTAGAGGCGCAGCTAGTTCTGGAGCACAAGTCTTCAGCACTACAGCTGGGATGTTGTCGGGGCCCATAGCCTTTGCTGTATCCATTGCACTCAGCCGTTTCTTGATATCTCGTGGAGTGAATTGAATTGGCTGAAGACTGGCTTCTGTGATGGTGGGGATATCAGGAGGAGGCCGAGATGGATCATCCACTCGGCACTTCTGGCTGAAGATGGTTGCAAATGCTTCAGCCTTGTCTTTTGCACTCATGTGCTGGACTCTGCCATCATTGAGGATGGGGATGCTCACAGAGCCTCCTCCTCCCATTAGTTGTTTAATTGTCCACCACCATTCACGACTGGATGTGGCAGGACTGCAGAGCTTTGATCTGATCCGTTGGTTGTGGAATCGCTTAGCTCTGTCTATAGCATGTTGCTTCTGCTGTTTAGTATGCATGTAGTCCTGAGTTGTAGCTTCACCAGGTTGGCACCTCGTTTTTAGTTACGCCTGGTGCTGCTCCTGGCATGCTCTTCTACACTCCTCATTGAACCAGGGTTGATCCCCTGGCTTGTTGGTAATGGTAGAGTGAGGAATATGCCGGGCCATGAGGTTACAGATTGTGCTGGAATACAATTCTGCTGCTGCTGATGGCCCACAGCGCCTCATGGATGCCCAGTTTTGAGCTGCTAGATCTGTTCTGAATCCATCCCATTTAGCACGGTGATAGTGCCACACAACATGTTGGATGGTGTCCTCAGTGCGAAGACGGGACTTCGTCTCTACGAGGACTGTGCGGTGGTCACTCCTACCAATACTCTCATGGACAGATGCATCTGCGACAGGTAGATTGGTGAGGACGAGGTCAAGTAGGTTTTTTCCCTTGTGTTGGTTCGTTCACCACCTGCCACAGGTCCAGTCTGGCAGCTATGACCTTCAGGACTCGGCCAGCTCGGTCAGTAGTGGTGCTACCGAGCCACTCTTGGCGATGGACATTGAAGTCCCCCACCCAGAGTACATTCTGTGCCCTTGCTACCCTCAGTGCTTCCTCCAAGTGGTGCTCAACATGGAGAAGGACTGATTCATCAGCTGAGGGAGGGCGGTAGGTGGTAATCAGCAGGAGTTATTGCCCATCTGTAGTTATCCTGAACTGAATGTTTGTTTAAGTGCCTGGAGTGGCTTGATGCAATCAAGAGTCAGTGTATGTGGGTAAAACAATGGCAGATTAAAGTTAATACATGCACTCCAGGAATGGTGTTGAAATATTTGAAGGCCGTGTCTTCAGCCATCTTGGTCCTAAGCTCTGGAATTCCCTCCCTAAATCTCTCCGCCTCTCTCTCCTCCTTTAAGACGCTCCTTAAAACCTACCTCTTTGACCAAGTGTTTGGTCACATGTTCTAATATCTCCTTCTTTTTGACTTGGTGTCAATTTCTGTCTGATGATCGCTCCTGTGAAGCACCTTGGGACATTTTACCACGTTAAAGGCGCTATATAAATGCAAGTTGTTGTTGTTGAGTGACGCTGAAATAGCGACTGGTGAAGCTAGAAATGATCTTGGAGTCTCAGTGAACTCAATGCTCAACATTTCCAACCAATTCAGAGCAACAATTAGCAAAAGCCAATTGAATGTTGAAATCTATAGCAGAAACAGGAGAGCACTGGGGTGAAATTCGACTCGGGCAGTAACACAAGCAGGCGCTCGTCAATCGGCCGCACATTTTAACTTCCGCCCGATTTTCACGTAAAACCAGCTGCTGATTCGCTATCATCCATTTTGTGCTGTCGCCTTAAGTCGAATTTCATGCTCCAAAAAGTCACGATCAAACTGTGTGGGGCTTGTGTCAGACTGCACCTCATGGACTGCATCCAGTTCTGATGATTGAGACACAAGGGAGACATTCAAGGCAGATCCTTCATGTAATAGGTCGTAGTTATGAGGAAAGACTGGAGAAACTGGAGTGATTAATGCACGGAATGGACTCCCAGATAAAGCAGCAGAGGCAAAACCTTGCCGTCATTTCAGAAACAATTGGATGGTGCAGTGGGCGGACATTAGGGTCTTTCTGGGTTTATGAATTGGAATGGGCAGAACGTCCTTCCCGAGCTGTAATTTTCTTACGATCTTGTAACTGGAGTCACGTGTAGGCCAGACCCAGCAGGGGGTGGCAGACTCCTGGCCCCGGAGGACATGAGTGAACCAGCTGCTTGCCTGCTCATTTTTCTGATGCCAGCCCACAAATGACCAGATTTATTGAATTCAATTTGACACCTTGCCATGGTGGGATTTTAACTCATGACCTCTGGGTGGATCATCCAGTAATATAACTATTTCACAACTGTGGTATTGAGAAGAACTAGAATAGCTCTTCATAAAATATTCATGTATAGAACAGAGGCGGCTGCAGAGATAGTGGATGCATTGGTTATAATCGTCCAAAATTCCCTTGATTCTGGAACGGTCCCAGTGGATTGGAAGGTAACAAATGTAACCCCGCTATTCAAGAAAGGAGGGAGAGAGAAAACAGGGAACTACAGGCCAGTTAGCCTGTCATCAGTCGTAGGGAAAATGCTGGAATCCATTATTAAGGAAGTGGTAACAGGGCACTGAGAAAATCATAATATGATTAGGCAGAGTCAACATGGTTTTATGAAAGGGAAATCGTGTTTGACAAATATGCTGGAGTTTTTTGAGGATGTAACTAGCAGGGTAGATAAAGGGGAACCAGTGGATGGAGTATATTTGGATTTTGAAAAGGCATTTGATAAGGTGCCACATAAAAGGTTGTTACACAAGGTCAGGGCTCATGGGGTTGGGGGTAATGTATTAGCATGGATAGAGGATTGGTTAATGGACAGAAAACAGAGAGTAGGAATAAATGGGTCATTCTCAGGTTGACAGGCTGTAACTAGTGGGGTGCCGCAAGGATCAGTGCTTGGGCCTCAGCTATTCACAATCTATATTAATGACTGAGATGAAGGGACCGAGTGTAATGTATCCAAGTTTGCTGACGATACAAAGCTAGGTGGGAAAGTAAGTTGTGAGGAGGACACAAAGAGTCTGCAAAGGGATATAGACAGGTTAAATGAATGGGCAAGAAGGTGGCAGATGGAGTATAATGTGGGGAAATGTGAGGTTATTCACTTTGGTGGGAAGAACAGAAAAACAGAATATTTTTTAAATGGTGAGAAACTATTAAATGTTGGTGTTCAGAGAGATTTGGGTGTCCTGGTACAAGAAACATAAAAAGTTAACACGCAGGTACAGTAAGCAATTAGGAAAGCAAATGGCATGTTGGCCTTTGTTGTAAGGGGGTTGGAGTACAAGAGTAAGGAAGTCTTACTACAATTGTACAGGGTTTGGCGAGACCTCAGGTGCAGTACTGTGTACAGTTTTGGTCTCCTTATTTAAGGAAGGATATACTTGCCTTAGAGGCGGTGCAACGAATGTTCACTAGATTGATTCCTGGGATGAGAGGGTTGTCCTATGAGGAGAGGTTGAGTAGAATGGGCCGATACTCTCTGGAGTTTAGAAGAATGAGAGGTGATCTCATTGAAACATATAAGATTCTGAGAGGGTTTGACAGGGTAGATGCTGAGAGATTGTTTCCTCTGGCTGGAGAGTCTAGAACTAGGGGGCATAGTCTCAGGATAAGGGGTCGGCCATTTAAGACTGAGATGAGGAGGAATTTCTTCACTCAGAGGGTTGTGAATCTTTGGAATTCTCTACCCCAGAGGGCTGTGGAGGCTCAGTCCTTGAGTACATTCAAGGCTGAGATGGATAGATTTTTGGACTCTAGGGGAATCAAGGGAAATGGGGATCAGGCGGGAAAGTGGAGTTGAGGTTGAAGATCGGCCATGATCTGATTGAATGACGGAGCAGGCTCGAGGGGTCGTATGACCTACTCCTGCTCCTATTTCTTATCTTATCTTATTTTAAGAAACCCATATGGCCCACCATGCCAAATTCAGCCAATGGATGAAGTTTCCTCTCTCAGGTTGGGATGGAACAGAATAATTGCATCGACTATTTCTGACTCTATGGTTTCACCCCAGGAATCCAGATTTAAATCTAGTCCAGTTTGAGAGGCTAAAGATCATCTAGAATTAGAGAAATTTACAGCACACAAGGAGGCCATTCAGCCTATCGTTCCTGTGCTGGCTCTTTGTTAGAGCAATACATTAATCACGCTGCCCTGTTCCTCTACTTTTCCATTAAAAGATGCAATGGTCTCAGCCTCAATCACTCCCGGTGACGATGCATTCCGCAGTCCAACAACCATCAATGTAAAGAAATATCTCCGATCTTTTCTCCTTATTGTCAGTGACAATTTTAAATTGATGACTCTTCGTGCTGAATCCTCAACCAGAGCAAATCGTCTTTCCCTACTCACTCTATCAAAACCTTCTGCATAATTTTAAAAACCTCTATTAAATATCCTCTCTGCTCCAGTGGAAATTGTCCCACTCTCTCCTCTTTTGCCACTGTCCAGTGCAAAGTGTGAGAACAGCCTGCTTTTGAGAGTTGTGTCTTGAGATTAGGCTATTCGCATATTTGAATATGAAATCTAAATGTGTTCATATGAAATTTCTTTATCTGCTGGTTTAATGAATGCACTGTCCCATTTTAAATAATCCGGCTCCTAACATGCTCATCCTTTCACAAGAAGACGGCCACAATAACTGGTAATATCATCAACTGCGACTCACCTCTGTGCGTGACGATGCAGGGAGCTTTGGTAGGAGCTGATCCACGCTGCCAGTCAAACTGCGAAGGTTCATACCCACTGTCTAGGACACAGAAAGTGATATGATGGTGTTACATTCATGGTGGAATTACAGTGGGTCTCATCTGATCAGAAAACCATTGTTGTAATAACTGCAGCTATAAAAGGTCATTAACTGCTTCTTTACTTTGGTCACAGAACTCGTCAGTTAATTGCAGTCCCAAGTTCTCATGGACCAGATTAAGAATAATTGTTATTTGAGCCTCTTATTTGTAGATGTGACTATATATTCTGCTGGAGTTTTATCAATACATGGAAATTAACCACGCCAAATACACTGAAATCACCCACCCCAAATACACTGAAATCACCCACCCCAAATACACTGAAATCACCCACCCCAAATACACTGAAATCATCCACCCCAAATACACTGAAATCATCCACCCCAAATACACTGAAATCATCCACCCCAAATACACTGAAATCATCCACCCCAAATACACTGAAATCACCCACCCCAAATACATTGAAATCACCCACCCCAAATACACTGAAATCACCCACCCCAAATACATTGAAATCACCCACCCCAAATACACTGAAATCACCCACCCCAAATACATTGAAATCACCCACCCCAAATACACTGAAATCACCCACCCCAAATACACTGAAATCATCCACCTCAAATACACTGAAATCACCCACCCCAAATACACTGAAATCATCCACCCCAAATACATTGAAATCACCCACCCCAAATACACTGAAATCATCCACCTCAAATACACTGAAATCATCCACCCCAAATACACTGAAATCATCCACCCCAAATACACTGAAATCATCCACCCCAAATACACTGAAATCATCCACCCCAAATACACTGAAATCATCCACCTCAAATACACTGAAATCATCCACCCCAAATACACTGAAATCATCTACCTCAAATACACTGAAATCATCCACCCCAAATACACTGAAATCATCCACCTCAAATACACTGAAATCACCCACCCGAAATACACTGAAATCATCCACCCGAAATACACTGAAATCATCCACCTCAAATACACTGAAATCATCCACCCCAAATACACTGAAATCATCCACCTCAAATACACTGAAATCACCCACCCCAAATACACTGAAATCACCCACCCCAAATACACTGAAATCATCCACCTCAAATACACTGAAATCACCCACCCCAAATACACTGAAATCATCCACCCCAAATACACTGAAATCATCCACCTCAAATACACTGAAATCACCCACCCGAAATACACTGAAATCATCCACCCCAAATACACTGAAATCATCCACCTCAAATACACTGAAATCACCCACCCCAAATACACTGAAATCATCCACCTCAAATACACTGAAATCACCCACCTCAAATACACTGAAATTACCCACCCGAAATACACTGAAATCACCCACCCCAAATACACTGAAATTACCCACCCCAAATACACGGAAATTACCCACCCCAAATACACTGAAATCACCCACCCCAAATACACTGAAATCATCCACCCCAGATACACGGAAATTACCCACCCCAAATACACGGAAATTACCCACCCCAAATACACAGAAATTACCCACCCCAAATACATTGAAATTACCCACCCCAAATACATTGAAATTACCCACCCCAAATACATTGAAATTACCCACCCCAAATACATTGAAATTACCCACCCCAAATACATTGAAATTACCCACCCCAAATACACAGAAATTACCCACCCCAAATACATTGAAATTACCCACCCCAAATACATTGAAATTACCCACCCCAAATACACGGAAATTACCCACCCCAGATACACGGAAATTACCCACCCCAGATACACGGAAATTACCCACCCCAAATACACGGAAATTACCCACCCCAGATACACGGAAATTACCCACCCCAAATACACGGAAATTACCCACCCCAGATACACGGAAATTACCCACCCCAAATACACGGAAATTACCCACCCCAAATACACGGAAATTACCCACCCCAAATACATTGCCAGCTCTACCAGCCAAAAGGAGTGCAATAATCTTTACCTGTGCTGTACATTGCAATGTGAAGCAGAATTTTAATTTGCCTATTGCTGTACGAAGGAGACTTACTGGGAATATTGCCCCAAATTTCCTCTTGGCATATCCATGTGCTGACTTTTTGTAACCAGCCAAGATTGCCTGAATTTGCTATTTCACCACTCAATCTCATGTTCAGTAAAATCCGATACAGCTGAGGGGCCAATCACAACACGGGTGCAATTGGCTCTTTGAGCCACTAGCCAAGCCTGTAACAAGGCCCTTGGGCATTACAGTGGATCCTGTCTGAATGAGTATGTAATTCCCTGTGGAAATATGGCAAAGAAAACAAAGGAAAAGCTGGATCTAGGATCATGTCCTTCAGTTGATGGACTAACGCTCCCAAAGAATCCAAACTTCAGTTTGGAGTGTAACCTGAAGAGCCCACAGAGGAGATCTGGGTGTCCTAGGAGCTGGAAGCAGGCGGATGCAGTGTCAAGCCCCCCACCACAGAGATCAGGGGCACAAGGGTCATTATTTACCATGTAGAGATATCCATGGAAGGAACAACTTTTTAAATCATTTTTCATTCTCGGGATGGTACATCACTGGCAAAGCCAGCATTTATTGTCCTTCGCTAGTTTCCCTGAAGCAGTTTGATATAATTGAATGGCTCTAGAGAGCAGTTAAGAGTCAACCACGTTGGTGTGGGACTGGAGTCACATATGGGCCCAGGCCGGGTAAGGACGGCAGGTTTCCTTCCCTAAAGGACATTAGTGAACCAGTTGGGTTTTTACAACAATCCGACAGCTTCATGGTCACTTTTACTGAGACCAGACTTTTATTTTATTTCTGCATTTGTTTTTAAATTGAATTCAAATTCTTAAACTACATTGGTGGGATTTGAACTGGATTATTAAATCCAGGCCTCTGGATTACTCGTCTAGTAACATAACCACTACAGTACTGGCCCCTGGGCTTTACCCAAACTTACTGCAGGTCAGAACTTTCCAGTTAAGTTCTAGAAGCCTGATGATGTAATATATTTCAGTTGATAGTTTCTTTTTCTGTGCTGGGCCAAAATTCATTAAGCCAATGAGCTCTGAGCTCTTCATCCAGCTCTGGTCGCATGTGCACATTAGCTGTGGGTCGGTGGGCCGCTCTCTCACCTCTGAATCAGAGAGGGCGTGGGTTCATAGTCCCACTCCAGAGACTTGAGCACATAATCCAGGCTGACACTTCAGTGCTGTACTGAGGGAGTGCTGCACTGTCAGAGGTGCTGTCTTCTGGGTGAGATGTTAAACTAAGGCCCTATCTACCCTCTCTATTGGCTGTAAAAGATCCCATGGCACTATTCCAAGAAGAGAAAGGGACTTCTCCGTGGTGTCCTGGGCCAATATTTATCCCTCAACCAACATCACTAAAAACAGATTATCTGACCATTTTATTCATTGCTTTATGTGAGATCCAGCTGTGTTTGCCTGTGTGCTGTGAAGTGCTTTGGGATGTCCTGAGATTGTGAAAGGTGAGATATAAATGCAAGTCCTTTCCTTTCCTGGGTTGAATCAGCTCACCTTCACAAGGTTTATGTATTCCTCAGACGGGAGTTGGTAGATTTGGTTCTTTAGATGCAGCACAGCTTTAACCAGCTCCATTACGCGGGGGTAAACCTGGTCATCAGTACGGTCCAGGTTGGCAGTGGGAGCTGCTTGAATAGGCTGAGTATAGGAAGAAAGAGAAGCATCAAGAGATAGAAGTCTGGAGAGAAAGGTTTAATTCGCAGTATAGGGACTGCACCCTCTAAAGTGGACAATGATAGTGAGTTTATATATCTGGGAGTATACAGAAATGATACTGTCTATAGTTACAGTATAATTATACTGTGATTAGATACAGCTCATTGGAAGAGGATGTGAGGACAAGGTAAATTATTTTGGCCAGATGTGTTTATGACAGATCATGGAAACCACTGGACAACTTTGGGAAACACTAAGAATTGGCTGCACCCAGCATGGCCCATCCACAGACCTGAGGAGAACAGTCTAACGGCTGCTAGACAGGACATTCTGTGCTGCTGTACAGTTGTTTTGGGGTCACAGCGGTGCACGGTGAGCTGGTGTCATTACTGCTGGACTCACATCAGTCTGGGAACTAGTTTCAAGGTTGCACCTTCTGGAGGGACAGCCTCAAATCATTTCACAAAATGAGCAGTAAAATTACAAAGGAAACTTTTTACACTGTAAAGTTTAAGCAGCAAAGTCTACAACTGCCCAGAAAGTCTGCTGGACGATCCTCAAAGTTTTACAATTGCATGGAGCCAACAGGACCATCAGCTGGTTAAAACTTTCAACACCCATGTGAAGGCCAGCAAGCAGAGCTCTGCATTGAAGATCGTCTGTGCAGGGGGTGATTTGAAAGTGATGCAGAATGAATGGTATCACTCAATGCTGCTGTTAGCAGTCAAAATCGTATCAGTTCGATACTGTAAGGTGCAGCACGACTGGCCCATATTACAGGCAGTGCAGGAACGAGAGTACGGTCGGTCTGTGGACTCACCGGAAGATTCTTCCGCGGTGGTTTTTCAGGTGGACTTGTGAACTCAGCTCCAAATAAGAGTTAAAAAGAAAACTGTGATTAGTACATTTCAACAACAACAACATGCATTTATATAGCGCCTTTAAATAGGAAAACATCCCAAGGCCCTTCACACACTGACACTGCTGTTGTTTCCTGCAGCCAGCACTGCGAGAAACTGTCACCCAGTTTGGTTTGACTTCTGCACGAGTTTAACAATTCTATCACTCCCCTCCCCCTCCCCGCCCGGCGGGCTATCACTCCCCTCCCCCTCCCCGCCCGGCGGGCTATCACTCCCCTCCCCCACCCCGCCCGGCGGGCTATCACTCCCCTCCCCCTCCCCGCCCGGCGGGCTATCACTCCCCTCCCCCTCCCTGCCCGGCGGGCTATCACTCCCCTCCCCCACCCCGCCCGGCGGGCTATCACTCCCCTCCCCCTCCCCGCCCGGCGGGCTATCACTCCCCTCCCCCTCCCCGCCCGGCGGGCTATCACTCCCCTCCCCCACCCCGCCCGGCGGGCTATCACTCCCCTCCCCCTCCCCGCCCGGCGGGCTATCACTCCCCTCCCCCACCCCGCCCGGCGGGCTATCACTCCCCTCCCCCTCCCCGCCCGGCGGGCTATCACTCCCCTCCCCCTCCCCGCCCGGCGGGCTATCACTCCCCTCCCCCTCCCCGCCCAGCGGGCTATCACTCCCCTCCCCCTCCCCGCCCAGCGGGCTATCACTCCCCTCCCCCTCCCCGCCCGGCGGGCTATCACTCCCCTCCCCCTCCCTGCCCGGCGGGCTATCACTCCTGGTCCAGTGGGCTATCACTCCACTCCTTGCCCTGTGGGCTATCACTCCTGGTCCAGTGGGCTATCACTCCACTCCCCGCCCTGCGGGCTATCACTCCTGGTCCAGTGGGCTATCACTCCACTCCTTGCCCTGTGGGCTATCACTCCTGGTCCAGTGGGCTATCACTCCACTCCCTGCCCTGTGGGCAATCACTCCCTGCCCTGTGGGCAATCACTCCCTGCCCTGTGGGCAATCACTCCCTGCCCTGTGGGCAATCACTCCCTGCCGTGTGGGCAATCACTCCTGGTCCAGTGGGCTATCACTCCTGGTCCAGTGGGCTATCACTCCTGGTCCAGTGGGCTATCACTCCCTGCCCTGTGGGCTATCACTCCTGGTCCAGTGGGCTATCACTCCTGGTCCAGTGGGCAATCACTCCCTGCCCTGTGGGCAATCACTCCTGGTCCAGTGGGCAATCACTCCCTGCCCTGTGGGCAATCACTCCCTGCCCTGTGGGCAATCACTCCTGGTCCAGTGGGCTATCACTCCTGGTCCAGTGGGCTATCACTCCTGGTCCAGTGGGCTATCACTCCTGGTCCAGAGGGCTATCACTCCTGGTCCAGAGGGCTATCACTCCACTCCCTGCCCAGTGGGCTATCACTCCACTCCTCGCTGAATGTGCTAACACTCCTCGCTTATCTCACTTTGACCTGTGACAAACGTCTGACCCAGGTGACATGATCCATTGATCAGAGCTCGATTCGAACAGAGTCCCAGAAGTAGAAAGGTACTGTACTATTGCAAGACCCAGTCCCAAGAGTAATGCTTTCTAAACAATATATAAATTACACACGCACACTGTATGTTATAAAATGCCCAAATTTCAATAGTCTACCTGTTTGCCTCCATGATTCACAAAAAAATGGAATAAAGTTTCACTTATTAACAGAGCAAATCATGTTTTAACGGCTTCAGTATTGTAGACTGGCCTGTGTTTACTGATGTGGACATAGGATGAGGTGTGGAGTAGGCAGTATGGAAGATTATCCTTGCCCAATATCAGTACACAATTGCAAGATATGCATAGCTTCATTATTGATCAAATCTCTGTTTGGTATAAAATTTAAAAGCAACCCTTCATTTATATAGGAAGGTGCTTTCACTCAATATTCAGGCTTCGATTTTAACCCAAGTACGAGAGATAAGAGAACGCTGTTTGAACTCACCACACCATTTAGTCACCTATCAGAGAAGGCACAGCTCCATCTCCTGTCTGCTCTATGTTTGACCTCAATTCTCAGAGGTAATAACACATGGTGGAACATTTGACTTTAGCAGGGTGGTAAGCCCAGTGGCAGTAGGTCGGCCACTGGTTACACACCCCACCTGACTTCCCGTTCCATATCTAACCCACTGCTCAACCCAGGCACCCGTCAATGGGGGACATTCTTCATCCCCTCACCTTCTTGTGACTCAACTGTTCAAACCCAACACATTGGAACTGACCCAACCCAATCACACATCTTAACCTCTGGCTTTCGGCTCGGTGTGCAGTGCTCATCCTGTCACCAAGGTGCTGCTCCAGTGAGGCAGGAGGGAGCTGGTGTAAAAAACTACAGACACAAGAGGACTTGAGCAACAGCAGTGAGATTGAAAGTTACAGCAATAGTGTTGCAAAGATAGTATCATAGAATGATACAGCACAGAAAGAGGTTAGTCGGCCTGTGCTGGCTCTTTGAAAGATCTATCCAATTAGTCCCACTCCCCTGATCTTTCTCCATAGCCCTGTAAATTTCACCTTTTCAAGTATTTATCCAATTCCCTTTTGAAAGTTATTATTGAATCTGCTTCCTCCGCCCTTTCAGGCAGCGCGTTCCAGATCATAACAACTCGCTGCGTAAAAAAATGTTTCCTCATGTTGCCTCTGGCTCTTTTGCCAATTATCTTAAATCTGTGTCCTCTGGTTACTGACCCACCTGTCACTGGAAACAGTTTCTCCTTATTTACTCTGTCAAAACCATTCATGATTTTGAACACCTCTATTACATCTCCCCTTAACCTTCTCTGCTCTAAGAAGAACAATCCCAGCTTCTCCAGTCTCTCCACATAACTGAAGTCCCTCATCCCTGGTACCATTCTAGTAAATCTCCTCTGCACCCTCTCTAAGGCCTTGACATCCTTCCTAAAGTGTGGTGCCCAGAATTGAACACAATACTCCAGCTGAGGCCTAACCAGTGTTTTATAAAGGTTTAGCATAACTTCCTTGCTTTTACACTCTATGCCTCTATTAATAAAACCCAGGATCCCATATGCTTTTTTAACTGCCTTCTCAACTTGTCCTGCCACCTTCAATGATTTGTGTACATTCACCCCCAGGTCTCTCTGTTCCTGCACCCCCTTTAAAATTGTACCATTTAGTTTATTTTGCCTCTCCTCATTCTTCCTACCAAAATGCATCACTTCACACTTCTCTGCGTTAAATTTCTCGGACAGGTTGATGTTGCTTGGACACATTGCCACCAAACCTGTCAAATCCCATCAATGTGTGGCAAAGCCTGATAAAGGGGCAGGTTTTATATATCGGGCTGCCCACTGGTGGGGGGTGGTGGTTGGCTGCCTGATTGGGCCGATGGGATGCCAGTGGAATGGGGGCACCAACTGAGTCTTGCGCTGCGGCCCACCAGCTGCAGGCCGTGGCAATATTGGGTGGCCCAGAGGCTGACCTGGCCGGTATCAAGGTCGGGCCAGAGGGAGGTTGTCATTGGCGGAGGGGGAGTGGGAACCTGGAGCAGCAGCGGCCCACATTATTTGTGTAGAGCCCAGAGGAATTTTCCTTTTTGTGTCCCCTTCGGCTGGACTGCCAGGTGAAACTGGGCAGAGCCAGCGCAGCACAGGCTCCACCCATTTACGTACCAAAATAGTCGTCAGGGTCTGATGTACAGCAAGGATCCCGATTTACATATTAAAAGGGCCCACTACCTGAAGCAGGAGATGGCATTGGTGGGATCGGGAATGGGGATGGGAATGGGAATGGGGCTGTGAGCTTTTCCCCACCATTTTAGAGGTTCTAACAGCACTGTTTCCACCCAGCAGCACTGGTGAAAATCTCCCCCAATATGTCAATTCTTTCAAAAATGTTTGGTTTTGACTTTTTCAGTTAAAATATAATTGTGTGAAATGTGAAGTGAGATCCAAATTGTTCCAAAGCACAAAGTCAACTCAAACCACTTTCATTTACAAATTCGATACTTACTGTAGCAAGTCTCCGTGTCGGTATCCTGAAAAATAAAAGAGAACAGAAACACGTTCACTCTTCCTGCATTTCCTTGCTCACTGCCCTATCTTTAAATTCATTAATCGATCTCCTTCGGGTGGCTGTACATTGTATTCCAGTGAACCCTAAACCACAATGCACTGACAACCAGACAACCTACTGGCTCACACCCACTCCCCTCGGACCATCAACAAACAGTCAGGTAAAGTGTAGAACAGGAAAACTAATTGAAGTTTAACCTGAAAGGACCGAGTCAGATTTCAAAGCGAGTCTCCTGATTGCCTGGAACGTTTCTTTTCAGCCACTCAGCACCAAGTTTTACGTCTGTGGGTGGTTTCAGAGTGGTTAATATAATATTTATACCAGAACCTAACTTTTGTGCATTTTGATTGGTTGTTAACTAAATTTTATTACCTGTAAAAATGGGACCAATCAAAAACTACCCATTTCATTAAATCCAACCAATATCCATAAATTTCACTAAAAAACACCAATCAAAACCTACAAATTTCATTATTTGCAAAAATCAACCAATCAAAACCACTTAAATATAATGATTTCTGAAAACTAACCAATGGTATAAATCTCTGTTCTATTTCCCCCAGTCAATAAAATCAAAGTATTTATCTTTGATACAACTTTTGACAAAACCAACCAATTAGATCACTGAGAAAAGAAAATCACGACAATTCATGGTATAAGAACGTAGGAAATAGGAGCAGGAGTCGGCCATTCGGCCCCTCGAGCCTGCTCCACCTTTCAATAAGATCATGGCTGATCTTTGACCTCAACTCCACTTTCCCGCCCGATCCCCATATCCCTTGATTCCCCGAGAGTCCAAAAATCTATTGATCTCAGCCTTGAATATACTCACATCGTTCACATTTTCACATCGTTCACCTGACGAAGGGGGAAGCCTCCGAAAGCTTGTGAATTTAAAATAAAATTGCTGGACTATAACTTGGTGTTGTAAAATTGTTTACAATTGTCAACCCCAGTCCATCACCAGCATCTCCACATCTTGAATATACTCAAGGACGGACCATCCACAGCCCTCTGGTATAGAGAATTCCAAAGATTCACAACCCTCTGAGTGAAGAAATTTCTCCTCATCTCAGTCCTAAATGACCGACCCCTTATCCTGAGACTGTGCCCTCTAGTTCTAGACTCTCCAGCCAGGGGAAACAATCTCTCAGCATCGACCCTGTCAAGCCCCCTCAGAATCTTATATGTTTCAATGAGATCACCTCTCATTCTTCTAAACTCCAGAGAGTATAGGCCCATTCTACTCAATCTCTCCTCATAGGACAACCCTCTCATCCCAGGAATTAATCTGGTGAACCTTTGTTGCACCGTCTCTAAAGGCAAGAATATCCTTCCTTAGATAAGGAGACCAAAACTGTACACAGTACTCCAGGTCTCACCAAAGCCCTGTACAATTGCAGCAAGACTTCCTTACTCTTGTACTCCAATCCCCTTGCAATAAAGGCCAACATACCATTTGCCTTCCTAATTGCTTGCTGTACCTGCATGTTAACTTTCTGTGTTTCGTGTACAAGGACACCCAAATCTCTCTGACCACCAACATTTAATAGTTTCTCACCACTTAAAAAATATTCTGTTTTTCTATTCTTCCTACCAAAGTGAATAACCTCACATTTCCCCACATTATACTCCATCTGCCACCTTCTTGCCCACTCACTTAATCTGTCTAAATCCCTTTGCAGACTCTTTGTGTCCTCCTCACAGCTTACTTTCCCACCTAGCTTTGTATCGTCAGCAAACTTGGATACATTACACTCGGTCCCTTCATCTAAGTTATTAATATAGATTGTAAATAGCTGAGGCCCAAGCACTGATCCTTGTGGTACCCCACTAGTTACAGCCTGTCAACCTGAGAATGACCCGTTTATCCCTACTCTCTGTTTTCTGTCCATTGACCAATCCTCTATCCATGCTAATACATTACCCCCAACCCCATGAGCCCTTATCTTGTGTAACAACCTTTTATGTGGCACCTTATCGAATGCCTTTTGAAAATCCAAATATACTCCATCCACTGGTTCCCCTTTATCTACCCTGCTAGTTACATCCTCAAAAAACTCCAGCATATTTGTCAAACACGATTTCCCTTTCATAAAACCATGTTGACTCTGCCTGATCATATTATGATTTTCTAAGTGTCTCGTTACCACTTCCTTAATAATGGATTCCAGCATTTTCCCGATGACTGATGTCAGGCTAACTGGCCTGTAGTTCCCTGTTTTCTCTCTCCCTCCTTTCTTAAATAGCGGTGTTACATTTGCTACCTTCCAATCCACTGGGACCGTTCCAGAATCTAGGGAATTTTGGAAGATCACAACCAATGCATCCACTATCTCTGCAGCCACCTCTTTTAGAACCCTAGGATGTAGGCCATCAGGTCCAGGGGATTTATCGGCTTTTAGTCCTGTTAATTTCTCCAGTATTTTTTCTTTACTGATATTAATTACTTTAAGTTCCTCATTCTCATTAGCCCCTTGGTTCCCCATTATTTCTGGTCTGCTTTATGGATTTTTTTAGCTTATTACTAGATGTTGAAAATAGCCCATTAGGCCCGATACTTCACAACAATCTCCAGAGACTACATGGGGAAAAAACAAGGAATCATTTTTATTAAAAAAAAGTGTAACTACAAGCTTCAAGCAGCCTTTATTTTTCGGAACGGCTGAAATTCCTAGTGTTTTCTTCAGGAGCTGAAGCCAAAGTATTAAGGTGAAAGTTTGCTGGGCTCACTGGCATGTTGCTCCCTCACCATCTCGAGACAGGACACAACTTATCTTGCCACTCTCTGTGGACTCCGACAGAGTTGTCATTACTGGATGGTTCTGTGTTTTCCCAAAGAAAAAGCTGATCCACCATTGGCCCGATGTGGACTTTGGTAATCCTGGGTGGTGTGGAATCATTTCTACAATCTGCTCAGAGCTGCCACAGGGGCTATTACTGGACGCTGAACCAAGGTGCCTCCTGTAATAATCATGGGTTGCTGCAAGAGATCCAGTTGATGGAATGGATGCCATTATGATCTTTCAAAATTGTACCTGGATGGTAACCCTTAGACACCAGCCACATCAAACAGGAACCTGGGAGGCAAACTGTAGGCAACAGAGCCATTTGAAACAGTTAACTGGCACGAAGCAGTCCCATGTTCGCAAATCAAATCTTTTTCTTCAAGAAATCATAGAATCATAGTATCATAGAGTGATACAGCACAGGAGGAGGCCATTCTGCCCATCGTGCCTGTGCCGGCTCTTTGAAAGAGCTATCCAATTAGTCCCCCTCCCCTGCTCTTTCCCCATAGCCCTGTAAATTTTTCCCCTTCAAGTATTTATCCAATTCCCTTTTGAAAGTTGTAAACAATTTTACAACACCAAGTTATAGTCCAACGATTTTATTTTTAATCCCACAAGCTTTCGGGGGCTTTCCCCTTCCTCAGGCAGTGTGGAAATGACAATTTCGAATCCTTCGCATTTTAAGATCAGATAACAATGCCTGGTGATTACTGCCCGTTGCCAAGGCAATCACAGTGAGCAGACAGAAAGGTGTCACCTAAAAGGCCACTGAATATACAACCCCCCAAAAAAAAGAGAGAGAGAGAAGGAAGACAGTCAATGACCCGTTATATTAAAAACAGATAACATTTGTTCGCTGGTGGGGTAACGTGTAGTGTGACATGAACCCAAGATCCCGGTTGAGGCCGTCCTCATGGGTGCGGAACTTGGCTATCAATTTCTGCTCGACGATTTTGCGTTGTCGTGTGTCTCGAAGGCCGCCTTGGAGTACGCTTACCCGAAGGTCGGTGGCTGAATGTCCATGACTGCTGAAGTGTTCCCCGACTGGGAGAGAACCCTCCTGTTTGGCGATTGTTGCGCTGTGTCCGTTCATCCGAGTATGGGTAAGCGTACTCCAAGGCGGCCTTCGAGACACACGACAACGCAAAATCGTCGAGCAGAAATTGATAGCCAAGTTCCGCACCCATGAGGACGGCCTCAACCGGGATCTTGGGTTCATGTCACACTACACGTAACCCCACCAGCGAACAAATGTTATCTGTTTTTAATATAACGGGTCATTGACTGTCTTCCTTATCTCTCTCTTTTTTTTTGGGGGGGTTGTATATTCAGTGGCCTTTTAGATGACACCTTTCTGTCTGCTCACTGTGATTGCCTTGGCAACGGGCAGTAATCACCAGGCATTGTTATGTGATCTTAAAATGCGAAGGATTCGAAATTGTCTTTTCCACACCGCCTGAGGAAGGGGAAAGCCCCCGAAAGCTTGTGGGATTAAAAATAAAATCGTTGGACTATAACTTGGTGTTGTAAAATTGTTTACAATTGTTAACCCCAGTCCATCACCGGCATCTCCACATCATACTTTTGAAAGTTATTATTGAATCTGCTTCCACCGCCCTTTCAGGCAGCGAATTCCAGATCAGAACAACTCGCTGCATAAAAAAATGTTTCCTCATCTCCCCTCTGGCTCTTTTGCCGATCACCTTAAATCTGTGTCCTCTGGTCACCGACCCTCCTGCCACTGGAAACAGTTTCTCTTTATTTAGTTTATAAAAAACATTCATTATTTTGAGCACCTCTATTAAATCTCCCCTTAACCTTCTCTGCTCTAAGGAGAACAATCCCAGCTTCTCCAGTCTCTCCACATAACTGAAGTCCCTCATCCCTGGCACCATTCTAGTAAATCTCCTCTGCACCCTCTCTAAGGCCACCTTCAATGATTTGTGTACATTCACCCCCAGGTCTCTCGGTTCCTGCACCCCCTTTAAAATTATACCTTTTCGTTTCTATTGCCTCTCCTCATTCTTCCTACCAAAATGTATCACTTCACAATTCTTGTTTCCCCTTTGGTAATTCTCCACCACAGGAGCTTGATGACTTTGTTTGCTCTTTGATCCTTCTCAGACCTGCTCCTGCTCCTACTCCCACTTCAGGTCTCTGCTCCATTGCAAGAACCGTGTGCCTGGGCCCTCCAATCCCCGGACTCAGCCCCGGGCCTGGTGATCCCCGGACTCAGCCCCGGGCCTGGTGATCCCCGGACTCAGCCCCGGGCCTGGTGATCCCCGGACTCAGCCCCGGGCCTGGTGATCCCCGGACTCAGCCCCGGGCCTGGTGATCCCCGGACTCAGCCCCGGGCCTTGTGATCCCCGGACTCAGCCCCGGGCCTGGTGATCCCCGGACTCAGCCCCGGGCCTGGTGATCCCCGGACTCAGCCCCGGGCCTGGTGATCCCCGGACTCAGCCCCGGGCCTGGTGATCCCCGGACTCAGCCCCGGTCCTGTGATCCCCAGGCTCAGCCCCGGGCCTGTGATCCCCGGACTCAGCCCCGGGCCTGGTGATCCCCGGACTCAGCCCCGGGCCTGGTGATCCCCGGACTCAGCCCCGGGCCTGGTGATCCCCGGACTCAGCCCCGGGCCTGGTGATCCCCGGACTCAGCCCCGGTCCTGTGATCCCCGGACTCAGCCCCGGGCCTGGTGATCCCCGGACTCAGCCCCGGTCCTGTGATCCCCGGACTCAGCCCCGGGCCTGTGATCCCCGGACTCAGCCCCGGGCCTGTGATCCCCGGACTCAGCCCCGGGCCTGTGATCCCCGGACTCAGCCCCGGGCCTGTGATCCCCGGACTCAGCCCCGGGCCTGTGATCCCCGGACTCAGCCCCGGGCCTGGTGATCCCCGGACTCAGCCCCGGGCCTGGTGATCCCCGGACTCAGCCCCGGGCCTGGTGATCCCCGGCCTCAGCCCCGGGCCTGGGATCCCCGGACTCAGCCCCGGGCCTGTGATCCCCGGACTCAGCCCCGGGCCTGGGATCCCCGGCCTCAGCCCCGGGCCTGTGATCCCCGGACTCAGCCCCGGGCCTGGGATCCCCGGACTCAGCCCCGGGCCTGGTGATCCCCGGACTCAGCCCCGGGCCTGGGATCCCCGGACTCAGCCCCGGGCCTGGTGATCCCCGGACTCAGCCCCGGGCCTGGTGATCCCCGGACTCAGCCCCGGGCCTCTAATCCCCGGACTCAGCCCCGGGCCTGTGATCCCCGGACTCAGCCCCGGGCCTGTGATCCCCGGACTCAGCCCCGGGCCTGTGATC
This sequence comes from Heptranchias perlo, assembly GCF_035084215.1. Lineage (NCBI taxonomy): Eukaryota > Metazoa > Chordata > Chondrichthyes > Hexanchiformes > Hexanchidae > Heptranchias > Heptranchias perlo. Next base: position 1,319,555 of record NC_090332.1, read on the forward strand.
CCCGGACTCAGCCCCGGGCCTGGTGATCCCCGGACTCAGCCCCGGGCCTGGGATCCCCGGCCTCAGCCCCGGGCCTGGGATCCCCGGCCTCAGCCCCGGGCCTGTGATCCCCGGACTCAGCCCCGGGCCTGTGATCCCCGGCCTCAGCCCCGGGCCTGTGATCCCCGGCCTCAGCCCCGGGCCTGTGATCCCCGGCCTCAGCCCCGGGCCTGTGATCCCCGGCCTCAGCCCCGGGCCTGTGATCCCCAGACTCAGCCCCGGGCCTGTGATCCCCGGACTCAGTATATTTAATTTCATCGGGAGTGATGTGGTTGTTGTAAAATTGAAAACATATTGTCAAAAACACATTAAGGAAAACATAAGATAATTAAAAGTACAAGAAAATGGTGTACAAAATAAATGCAAACTCCAGGGAAATGAGCTGAAAGAGAAGCAAACGCTGGAGAAACAGGAAAATCCAAAACATTTCTTTGAAGATTTTCCCATAAATGAACACAAGTCAATCAAATCGATCCTTTCAAATTTACTGCACATACACAGTAGTTATTTTTGTTTTAATTTTATAAAATGGAATTCATTAAACTAGTAATTTGTGGGCTGGGAGCAGAAAAAACTGACCATGGAATGTGCTGGATTGTGATAAAAACCCAGTAGGTTCACCCTGTGGGAGGGGGGCTCGCCGTCCTTCCCTGCCGTGGTCCACAACTGACCACGGGGTTGGCTCTTAATGCACTCGGGGCAACTAAGGATGGGCAATAAATCCTGACTGGTCAGTGATACTCCCAGACCAAGAGTCACAGTCCAATAAGAGAAAATATGTGAGCAGGAGTCAATGTTTTTAGAGGAGGAGGAGAGGAAGCAGTAATGGAAAATTGACCAAAGAAGGGAATGATGAAATTATTCCTGATGTTTCAGTAACTTTATTACTGCAATATCAATACTTAGTTTTTTAAAATCGCAATTGGTGATTTGACAATAAACAAACCTGTTTGCTCCAAAGAGCCAGGAGTTTCAGTGGACTGGCCAGAGTTAAAGGGTTAGCATTTTAGGTCTTGGTATTCAGCGCTCCAAGTTCTAAAGGTGTGGCTCACAGTCCTTTCCACATCTCACTGCTCAGTGAATTACTTTGTCTGCGTCCTTCACTGAACCTGGTGGGGTCTTCAGTGGAATTACTGAGATATGAAGCATGCTGAACAAGGATTGTTTCTCAAATAAATATTCTAAGCAGCAGCAAAACGTGGAGTTAAATTCATTTACAAACAATTTCACTGGGAGAGGTGCAGAGACTGAGAGATTAGTAAGGAGTCGATATCATTCCCGGGCACTGCAGCATTCAATTCCCGTGAAAATATTTTCACAGATAACAATTCACCCATGGGGTATAAAGAGTGACCTGCAGAGCAACATGAGCTCCAGGGAGAGTGTCAACAGTGAAAGGGTTACCACCTGATACCATTTGTAAATAAAAATGCAAATTAGATTTTGAAAATAAATCATTTATTAAGAAAATACTTACATTGCGTGACTTGCTGTTATCAGTCAGAGCCTGGGGAGGAAAAGAGTGACATTGTACGTAAAATATCCAAATCCATCATGTGGGTATTATCTTAGCAACTTGACCTAAAGAAGACAATCAGGTTCGAAAAAAACAGTAATGTGGTCAAGAACATCTTTGTTTTAATCTATTCTTCAGGATTTCTGTGCTAACACGGAATGAAATGGAAGGAATATGTAAATGTAGCTGATTTATGATGGAGATTATTCCATCTGTTACAACAGGCAGAGCAAAAGTTGAGCCCAGATACAGTGAAACTTCTTGTTAAGGTTACTATCAATTCTGATGCTGTAATTAAACGTCCAATATGCCTGGAAGTATCTCCACTAATCTGCAGTCTCACCAGTTATAAATTGCTTTATGTTTGCAGGCAACGATTTGACTGAAGCTTTTAACTGAGTTTACAAAAAGAGGTGTTAATTATCGACACGAAACAGTCTGCCCTGGAACTACAAGTCTTTGCGCAAAATGTGTAGGTGTCAGAATTTTTCGGGTATCGATCCCAGAGGTTTGGGGGCTCAGTGGGTGGCATCACATGATCACAGGTGTCGCTTTGGGTGCATCCTTGGTGCCTGCCCATGTTGGGACCATGGAAAGGTTGTCGAGGCCTCTCTCCCGCCATGGACCCCGAGGTGCCCTTGGTAAGGGGGCCGATCTGACAACATTTATTTTTGGGGTTCCAGGCCAGATGAGCAGTCGGGCTCACATCTGGCCTTGGAGAGGCCGGTGTGCCTCACCTCACTCGGTGTTCCGACCTCCACTGCTATGTGGAAACTCCCACCAGAGGGAGGCTCCAACCCCCTGGCCACCATTTGCTCTTTGCAAAGGGACAGACGGAGGTTCTCAGGAATGTCCAGGAAACAGCAGAGACCAGCTGCTAACAGAGGTATTCTGTTTTCGTAGGGAGTGAGTCCGTTGGTCGCCCACTGGATTTATGATGGGAGACCAGCAGAATTCCCAAGGAATTTTGGGGCTGTAGTGTTTTCATGTAACACTCACAAGCTGAGTAAAGCAGAGGCTGTAAAACTCTCTGGATCACAGAGTCAATGACAAGAACGCAGCAACAACAAGTCAGAGCAGCTGAACTAGAAACTTGTCTTACCCGCCATATTTTGTCAGAAACATTCGATTAACTGGCTCCTCATGTGGTAAAATCTCCTGATATACTGAAATCGCTTTGTAGTGAAATGATGTCAATTTTAAAGTGGCTTCTCTGTGTATGAATTATAAACAAACTGACTTACCAGAAGCTTCTCTTCCTTCTCCAGCCACTTTTTATCCTCCAACATCTCTCGTTGCTGCTGCCTGATTTTCTCCTGAAGTTTGGCCTGCTCCACCTCCCACAGTTTCTGGGCCTCTTCTTTGCTGTTAATCTCACCAATAAGATCGGCCTCCTATGAAACCAGAGAAACTAATCAGGTTTGACCACGAACAAGTAACGGCAAATGTTTTGATTGGAGACTGAGTAGTGCAACGGAACACAGATCAGTCCTGCCCTCTCAGACAGGTAGCCCTCGGTAACGGGATGGTCTCACTGCCCGCTGTAAGGATCCTGAATTATGCCCAGACTGCTCAATGGATAAATGCACCATGTGGTGTGTGGCCGAGCCACAGAGACCAGGAATGGCCTCTTGCTTCGTGCCGTGCTGGGTGGTCACTACTTGGACAGTGGGAACAGCTCTACATTGGCCCGAGATACAGAGTCAGAAAGAAACAACAGGCTTACAGTTCTCACCTTCCAATACCTCCTCACCCCAACGACACTCTGTCTAAGTAGACATTGTATGACAACAGGATGAGGCTTGGCTGCAATGCTCCTCATGGTTGAATGGCCTGTTGATGCAGAGGGTTTAATATTTGACCTTTACCACCTGGGTGATAACCTGGCCGAGCAGACCCTGCCCCATTTATAGCTGATTGATTTCAATGTGATGAAATTCGGGCAGGTTCTACAACAGGCTCCGCCAGGTTATCGCCCAGGCCACAAAGTTGAACTTTGCCCCCACACTGTCCAGAGTACTGGACACCTGTCATGACTTGAAATCAAATCGGCATCAACAAAACCCCAAGTCTGAATTCCGACCTTGGAACTCCATCACTAGTTGCTTTAGTTTTTAAATTGTACGTTCCCATCAAGCTCATGGCAATACATGACATTAGGCAGATGTGTGCAGAAACAGATGTGAAAACCAAACCAAACATTAAGGTACATCTCAGGACCGAAGAGTAACATTAGGAGGCAGGTTCCATTCAAACAGTATGGCCTTCGATCTACAAGACTTGAGAGGGATAGATTTTAAGCACCAAACCCAACCCAAGACGTCAGTCGTGTATCAGTGGTAGCACTCGTGCTTCTGAGTCAGAAGGTCGTGGTTTCAAGAGACTTGAGCACATAATCCAGTGCAGTACTGAGGGAGCGCTGCACTGTCAGAGGTGCCATCTATCAGATGAGACATCCCACGGCCACTATTTCAAAGAAGAGCAGGGGAGTTCTCCCCCGTGCCCTGGGGCCAATATTCATCCCTCAACCAATATCACTAAAACAAGATTATCTGGTCATTATCACATTGTTGTTTGTGGGATCTTGCTGTGCACAAATTGGCTGCTGCGTTTCCTTCATTCCAACAGTGACTACACTTCAAAAAATACTTAATTGGCTGTGAGGCGTTTTGTGATATCCTGAGGTGGTGAAAGATGTGCTGTACAGGCAAGTTATTTCCTTTCAATGCAGCAACAGATCAACAAATCTTAGACAAACACCACTGTGTTATGCAAGCAAGCTGCTCTTACCCGGATACTGAGTCGTCTGAACAGCTTCTGCTGCAGCTGAGGTGAGGTGTTTGCAGAGCCACCTGGTGCCTGGCTACTTGGAGAGCAAGGAATGTGTGGCGAGCTGGCACAGAGAGATTCTGGCATCTGGGCGGGATAGACGACACACAGAAAACATAGCAATCAGCAACAAGACACAGCAGTGAGCCACGTGGGCAAAGCACAGAGCACATGGAAAGCCAACAGTGTCCAGGTTCTGAAAGTGGAAAGTATGGACGGTTTATCTATCACATGGTCCTGTTCACACTTCATCCGTGGAGTCCAGCCAAATGTGATGGGAATTCCTGTAAGTGGGACAGTCACTGAGCATAGCGTCTGAAAGCTGAGCTTAGACAAGCACACATTAAGATTCTGGTGATGCTGTAGACGGACAACTACACCCATATAAACTCACGAGGCACTCACTCTCCACCGATCTCCCACTAAAGTTACAGCAGGAGATCGGGAGAACTTCTCCTGGAAATTCTACCCCTATGATCACTAAATCCCAAATGTTCCCTTAATTCAACATGGTTTATTCCCACCTCCTCATTAGTTAGGGGCAAGTCCGATATTGTCTTCCTCGTCAGTTCCCTCTCCTGCTGTTTAAGAAAAGCTTCCTAAAGTACGCCCATAAACTCACATGTGCCGATCGATTTTCCCCACGGTAAATCCAGTCAATGTTAGGAACTCAGTTGCAATCATAGGATCATATATTGAGCTACACACTGACCTGCCTAATCGGTCGCTCCCTAATCGTGGTGCAGATTTGAGATGCCTTCCTTGGATCTCCTTTTCTTTAATCTTTGACCTAGCTCCTGCCATTCCCTCTATTGGACTCAATTCTCTTTCCTGCCTCATTGCTCCTCATGTGAACCACAATCTCTGGTTTCTCTCCCTCCAACTCTCCCCTTGCAAGGTCTGAAGCACTCACTCGGTCAAGTCCCAGACAATATACCTGGTTGCACTTGCAAAAGATGCTATGAACCCCTCTCACGATGTGATTTCC